>NW_010306030.1:56076-91127 GCF_000700745.2 Antrostomus carolinensis
TGTCAGAGAAGGACCTGGGGATGTTGATCAACAGCCATCTGAACATGAGCCAGCATTGTGCCCAGGTGGCTGAGAAGGCCAATAGCATCCCAGCCTGTATCAGAAACAGCATGGCCAGCAAGACCAGGGAAATTATCGTCCCCCTGTACTCGGCGCTGCTGAGGCCACACCTCAAGTGCTGTGTTCAGTTTTGGGCCCCTGACTACAAGAAAGACACTGAGCTGCTGAAGCATGTCCTGAGACGTGCAACGAAGCTGGTGAAGGGTCTGGAGAACAAGTCTTATGAGGAGCGACTGAGGGAACTGTGGTTGTTTAGATTGGAGAAAAGGAGGCTGAGGGGAGACCTTAATTGCTCTCTACAACAACCTGAAAGGAGGCTGTAGTGAGGTGGGTGTCATTCTCTTTTCCCAAGTAACAAAGTGACAGCACAAGAAGAAATGGCTTCAAGTTGCACCAAGGGAGGTTTAGGTTGGATATTAGGAAAAATTTCTTCACTGAAAGGGTTTTCAAGTATTGGAACAGGCTGCCCAGGGAAGTGGTGGAGTCACCATCCCTGGAAGTATTTAAAAGACATGTAGATGTGGTGCTTAGGGATATGGTTTACACTGGTGGACTTGGCAGTGTTAGGTTTATGGCTGGACTTGACAATCTTAAAGGTCTTATCCAACCCAAATAATTCTATGAATGAGTAACATGACTCACTAAGTCCTCTTAACTCCATTGAGAATGAACATTTAAGGAAAAGAACAATCGAATTAATATATGTTCTCACTAAAATCAATAGTATTAAGCACAGGTAAAGAGTTGCTCTTTACACAATAAAATTAATGATAATTTCCTCTTTACTATTTGCTTTAACTGCATTATTATTCATTTAATGTAAATATTAGAACAGTCTAGACTATAAATACATGCAACATATTGATTAAAACTTAAGCTACTATAAATGTACTCCAAAGGAATCTGTAACAATTTACATCAGCTAAAGATCTTCCTCACTGATACCTCTACTATATGTTTATTTCTCTTTCTTAAATACGTAATTATGTACTTATCCAATGGACTGGAATGACTCACAACAATTCTAGTCTATTGCATAAATATGAGTTCAATGTAATATAAGATAAATACAGCTTCTATAAATGTCTTTATTTACTGTGTAAATGTGTTTACATCAGCTATCAGAAAATAAAAGATGGTGGCATTACAAGTGAAAAAAAACAGATACCAGTATCTTTGTCTGGGTTTTCAAATTGAAAACTCCCATGTGTATGGTTCTGTTGATGCCCAGATGAGGTTCAATGATAAAATAAATCCAGCTTTAGGGTACCAGTATCAGATTAAAAAGACATAACCGTAAGTCACAAAGTGCTGATCCTCTATTAACACACATTGTCATTTCAAATGTGTCAAAATGTTTTTGATGGGTTAAATTCTAATGGAAGGCTTTTTTTTGCATATCAGACATTGGCTGCCCAGGTATCTTTCTGCAAGTCTAACTTGTCTTAAAACCAGGATAAACTTGGTAGTGTTTGCTGTTGCTAGAACAGAAGAAATGCAGTTATGGCACACAACTGTAGATCAAACACCAGCTGCCTGATGACCTGGGTATGCACAAATCCGGCAGGAGGGAGCAAACATCCTTATTTGAAACCCCTCTTGAACAAGCTCAAATAGTACAATTGAGCCATACCACTCATCTCCACTGAGCTACTGACATGAAGTGCCAGCAGGATCACGTCTCACTGCATGTGCCATGGCCATCCTTAAAAGAAACCCATAAAGAAAAAGTATTTTCCAAGAATTACTTTAAGCTATCATTTTCAAAAATTTTTACTAACTCTGTATGATTGGCGAAACATGAAAGTTATGAGTTTTATCATTTATAAGGTTTGTCTGTATTTAAAAACAAATCTGCATTTTCAGATACCTCAGCCTGTGTGCAGACATATTAAAATGTGCCCTGATTTCAGGTGTGTTTATCATCACTCAAACTCAAGTGTTTTCAATATCTGAAAATTTTGGTACTAGTGGCTTCAAAATAATAAAATTAAATTCATTAGAATAAATAAGTCTTAGAGTTTCCATTGCCATTTCATATTTTACTCATTTAGTACCAGTACATTAAGGAGAATATTGCCGAAAGTCAGTATGAATAATCACATTCATTTTTAATTAATTAATACTTCGTTAAACACGACTATCTGAAGGCAGAAATATAGATCTGTATGTTTGCTGCTAATTATTGAAATAAGTCACTAGTGAAAGCAGATGTGCAGAAATCTTTTAAGCATATTTTTCTACTGTAATTTTCCTTTTATTTGCAAATGTCTTTTTTAGATTTGATATGAAGAAAAGCAACTTGATACCAATGCTCAGCTCCAATAATAGCATGACAAAGAGTTATGTACTTCCTCAATGTTTTTCACATTTAATGCCAATCTTCCAAGAATTTATTTGGGCTACAGAAATTATCTATTAATCTTTGGAAGTGGTCTATCAGGGCTGATATACAGAACAATGTATTAAAACCCAGAACCACATAAACCAGAGCATAACTAAAATCTGGCTAAGGATATAATTTTTCTTAACTGTGCACATCAACACAGATGCAGAAAGGTTTGGAGGAGTTTAGATGGCTGAAATCTGTAACACAAGCTCCACAGTCGCCTGTTGCACCAAGACATGACAGCCTACTACTTGGTGACCAGAGACATTCCAAGTGGGTCCAACAAGGTCCTGGTTCTGCATTTGCCCACAAATGGATGGGCTTCAGGACCTCTGAAGACTTCTTAAATCTTGAAATAGGGATCTGACTAGATGTAGGTGTCCTTCAAAGTATCCTTCATTTGCAGGACTGGTGCCCAAATGGGAACAAAATACAGTCACTGAAAATAGTATGAATGTCCCAATGTTGTAACATTAGTCTATTAGACCTCACATTGCTTTAAAAAAAAATACACTCTAAAAAGTAAGATGCAATTTTATCACACAGCTTCTTCAATCACAGACTTATTGAGATTACTATAGATGATTTTATGCTATAGGCACCGGAGTAGTAACAGACTAATAGAACTCAAATAAGCAGTAGATACAATGCATAGAACTAAGCACTGAAATCCTAGGGACTGATTAGACCTTAAGATTACACAGAGATTGTTCACTTGTCTCACATAAGATACTGGACATCTGTGTGACACTATTAAATGTGTGATTGCATATTATAGGTGTATAACCACATTTTATCATTAGCTTCTGTTGGTCTACTTGTGAAATGTTGACCTAAATGACAAATTACTTCTCAGTTTGTCTTGGTAAAAGTTATCAAGTTCCTTCATTAAGTAGCATTTTCATTTACATAGTGCTATGATGCAACAAAATGATTTCCCTTTAAGAATCAAAGTTATTGAAAAATTAACTGGAAATTATGATAATGGGTCAACACATCTGTGGGTATGCTTGGTGCTTCATAATGTATTTTATCAATTACACACTTTCTTCAAGGAACTTAATAATAATTCTTCTAAATAAAGCATAGGACACTATAGGCATATAATAAGCAAAAATTGCATAAAAGGTATCAGACAATTCAGACTTGCTAATGACAGCACCATAGAAGACCCTAATGGGTCGCACTTAATTATGAATGAGTTCAATAATGAAAGCAGACAATTTAAATAATTACATAGAAAATGAAAGAAAATCTAGTTTTTAAGCACACACCATGTGCATTGTAGCAAAACAGGAACACTTCATTGAAAAAAAAGCTGAATGAAGTCAAATAATTTTTTAATGCAGCTTTTCCTTTCAAAGCTGAATTGAATGTCTCAACAAATCTTAAAAAAATCCACTCAAATGTTTTTTGTTTTTTTGTTTTTTTCCACAGAAAGGAGTGATACATCATGAATCCGTTAAACATATCCTTCAGAAATAGAAGGAACAAAAGTTTTATTCATGACAGCTATGGTGACCATTTTTCTTGAGACACTGTACCATTAGGATACTGTTAGTGTTTCTGTGCTTTCAAAGCCATTCTGTTTAGAGACAACAATGACTCTGAGTCATTTTCTCTGTTCATCTGTGCCTCTTGCCTCACCTAGTACATTATCTGGGACATTTTTATCTCCAAGAATATTGAGTGAAAACAGCTCTAATTCTGGAGGAGTGTCCTTTCTTCCTGTAGCTTGCCTGTAGTTCATTTGCTATCTGGTAATATTCTCTTTCTGAAGGTAATACTAAATCCTGATCTACATAATGTGATGGTCTAAACATTGCCATGAAACTACGTGAGGAGGAATATTTATTCTCAGAAACATTATCATTAGACAGAAAAAGATGTACGGAGAAAGGAAGATAATACCAGTGGTTTTTTTCCCCACTCCCCAAAAGATAAGGAACATATTTTGTCTGTATTTACACAGTTTTGACCATATACCTGGGGACCCGGCCCACAAAGAGACATGTTAATTATTATTATCAGACACATCATGCAGATACACTCAATACCTCTCTGTCCACTTTTTTTCCTGAAAACACTATATATCTGTTCTGCTAACAGCCTCCCATGATTCTCAGGTCTGTGGACCAGACAACACGACTTTGTTGATATGAGTTCTTTGAATCCAACCCAGTCATCCCTGCTCCATGGTCTTTTGTGGTAGACATGGTCTTACACACAAGGAACAGCACTTCCGCTTTTAAAAGACTGCAATCTCAGAGAGTATCATTCTCTCTTCACCCTGTCCTGTTAACAGCAGATGAATCAGAAAGAGATGTAACAAGCTATCAAGTTGGAAACTATTTTTTAACAAGGCACTTTCCAAGTTTTCCACATGGTGTCAGTGGCTCCTCTCACTTTTTTCAAAACATGAAGTTAGATTAATACATTTGCAAACTCATCTATGTTAAGTCACATTTCAGTTGTACATTGAGTCTGTAAACACTACTACACATAATACTTTTATCACTGATGCCTTGCACTTTAAAAAATTATGTTTGCACTTTAAATGAAGCATTAGTCGTCCTCTTTAAAAAATGTATTTGAGTAAACACTTCTTTTTAGTGCCTAGCTTCTCCCGCTTCACTAGATCTCCTTATTTCTATAGATAGGCAAATATGCAAATAAAGAATATCCTTCTTTAATATAACCGGACAAGCAGTGAACAAACCCCACATCCAAAATACTATCCGTTGACAAAAGTGCTATCTTTTTCACACACTCAAGAAGTCCAAAATAGATGTTTTATTTTAATTACAGTAAATCAATATACTGTCCTGCAGAACATTCTTATCGATTTATGACTCGTGACATACATTACAGTCACGGTTATTTTTAGTGTCTCACTAAAAAGGAAGTACAACTGTGTTAAGAACACAGGCACTATAACAATATGTGCATCGCAGAGGTTATGCCTGAATTTTACATTTACTTCTTATTAAAAATAAATTGCAGCAGTTTTATTTATATTTTTAAAAATGCAAGTTGCCTTTTTAAAATAACATTTAAAGTGGCATTCAGTGAATCTATGTTGTGACTTTAATACTTAGGCTTTCAAGAACTTGTGTGAAGAGAAAAACAAGAGGATTGTAATGTCATTTACTGCTCTGCCTGCACATGGCACTGTGCTCTGCCAGCACACTAAGCCACCTAAACCGTGTCCTGATGTCACTTTTTCCTGCTGGCGATGCCAAAGCACATGTTCCTCTAAGGACAGTCTGTACCTGCATCAAGGGTCTGCCTGGCTATCTGGATGGACAGCACAACCAATCTTAATCATGGTCTTACGATGCTCTTGAAAAAGCAGTTTAGATACACTGATTGTTACCCACATGCTAATATCCTATATTTCCCTCCATAACCTCTGTATAGTCCTTACTGCTACAAAAAAGTAGTAATATTTCTATCATACTCTTTATTCCTGCCTTTAGCCATAGACAGTAGTGACCCAAGAGCAACGGTCACCAGACAACAGAGGAGACAGAATCTCCTTTTCCCCAGATAAAATCTTACCTTTAACAGACTAAAAAAATTTTGTGGAAAAAGATTATAGATATGCTTGTTAATATCTTTATTTCTTTTCTCCCTTTCTTCTGTTCTATCTAAGCTAGCTTCCAGTGAAATCTCTGAAATCAAATACATACGGAGACACTTGCCTAGACTGACAAGACTCTTTTATTAGCCATAAAGCTCTTCAGTTTGGAATGCCCTCCCCAGCCAGTCATCACCACCAAGGTAGATAAAATACATCTTAAGATTTCTTTTTTGAAGACTGCAGAGCACAGAAAATCTGGCCAATGTACAGCAGGACACAGGAGTCAAGCTGGTACCCTGCCAGTTGCTTCTCCTAAGTTTTGATGCTGTGCTTCCAGGAACAGTCCCATTGGCCATGAGGGATGGGCATTTGTTCTTACAGGCAATCCTCATGTCAGACTGCTCCTGGTCCCTTCAGGCAACCAAATGCTTCCCAAACTGACTGTTGTACCAAAATCATGCATACATCCTTCTGTCCTCTAGCATGCCCAATGGCAGCACCGAGCTCAAATAGACATGGTCAACTCTAGCTGTACCAAGATACTAAACTACAGGCTGACACTGTACTATTGGAGAAGCTTTCAGGAGAATCAAATATTTCAGAACTCGGTAGTATCACTAATTTTGATTTTAAAAAGACTAATGCACCTGATTAGAGTCTTCTTGTGTGCATACTATGTTTAAAATAAAACACACTTTGCAATTTTTGTAGTTGGAAATTATAACAAAGGAATCATTAGTACTACTTTTAGTGTACAGAAAATGCTACTATGAAGTACAAATATAATCTACACCTTTGATTCTGTATGCAGTACATCACTTCTTTTCTCTCTCTTTTTTTTTTTTTTTTTTTTTTTTTTAAATAGACTAAAAGCCACTTTTCAAGAACTGGGAGACACAGATTTATGAATTGATAACAGATCACAGACTGTTTTTCTTCTAGTTTGGTGTTGGAAAATCATTTCTATTCATAGCCTGCATGAAAGGAATTAGTGACCTCAATAAGTTACTGAAAAATCCATCCACTGCTGAAAAGTCACTATGGTATATATTATTATAATTAGTCTTATCATTACAACTCACTGTGAAGCTGCACACGAAGAGAAATGTAGGGCCTGATCTAAAGCCAGTAAAGGAAACAGCATGACAGTGTTACGCCGTCTGTATCGTATTTGTGACCAATATTTATAGCTGGTGGCCACATTTTTTAAAAGTAAGAACTTAAAGGAACCCTAGTCCATTTCCACACTTTCTAAAATTCTGAGCATCTTCCAACTCCAGAATCTGAATAAAGTTAGTACCTGTAAAAATCAGAGGTTCATTCAGGAAGGACTACTGACATTTAATTTGAAATATCTATTATTGAATAGTCAGAATGTTTCATTATGTTTTACTTTACATTTTTTTTTAAAGAAGGGAAATTTCTGAAAAGAAAAATGAGCTACAGTATAAATTGACATCTGCAATAATCCAGAAGCATGGAGGTGAGCTGTACCCCACTGTACCCCACTGCTGTATCTCATAGTAGTTTTATCTATTTTGTATATCAATCTGAGGCTTAATTTTTTTCAGTTTCTCTGGAATATAGCTTGACATATATTATCTAACAGAAAAGAATTACAAAGCAGAATCCAAAAGTTACAGATATCAGGTTCCTGATGAAAGGAATAACTTTGTGAAAACTGAGTTGACATTGTAGTTGCAATCTTTAAATCCATAACACAGATCAATTGGTCAAAAGGTGGATGCTGCTACTATTAGTAGAACTTTCCAATGAAATTGCTACAGGCAATGGCATGAAATTACCTTCAGAGAGTGAAATGCAAAATGAATGTATAAAGATAAATTAACTGTAAAAAGTCTAAAGTTAGTCTCTTGTGAACTTTCTATACAGCTATATATATTTCATCATGTACATGATAATGATCATGTAGAAGAATGGTATCAAAGCATGGATAAGACAATCAAAGAAGTCACTGCCTTGCAGTACTGTCAGTTATGAACCTGAGTGAGGACAATATGTAGAGGAAGAAAGTGGGAGGTTACTACTGCTTAGAGGAAACCACAGACATTCAACATGCAAGGTGGAAACTCCTGGCACTGGTGTCTGCAGCAAGGGAATGCAGGGCTGTGTTGGTGGCAAGGAGTAAAAGTTGAAAGGATACATGACACAGCTCAGAGCTGCAGGAGAAAGAAAGCAAAAATATGTGGTCAACACTGTTTCCAGTTTGCTCTATACAGCAAGAATGGAGCAACCTGAGAAATTCCTGATCCCGGGAATTAGAAATGGCTGTGAAATTACAGTGTACAATATGCAGATCATCCCCTTTAACCAGAAATTTCCAAGTGAAAGAAAAAGAAAATCTAAAGCTTTTTATAGGCCATTTAGGTGATGCTGGAGTTTTTCTATATTTTTCTATCTTTTCTGAGGCTGAATGTTCGAAAAATAATTTGAATTAAAATGAAATAATACATAATATCTTTTTCGGCTCACAACCTAAAGTACAGTAGCATAACAAATAAGAAACCTAAGTGATTCTAATATCTTTTTTTTTTGTGCAGCTTTGTACATGCACTATGTACAGCAGGAAAAGCACTATTCTTGAGTGCATCCTAAACCAGCATCAATTTAGAATAGCACATACACAGGATATATAATTTTACATTCCTCCCATGTCTGCAAATGGAAGAAAAAAAAAAACACCAGGGGAGAAAATGTGATTCACTAAAACCAGATCTCCGCATTAAAGAGCTCACAACTTACATAGTATATCTTGCAAGCAGTGAAGGCTATAACTTACCTTAGGACCTTGGGAAGGAAATAAAACCACGGTCTCTGGAAACAGAGTTTTTCACATCTTTGGAATGTATCTTCCAATTTTAACAGGCACAGCTCAAATTCACGGCAGAGTATAGATGAGGACAGCACAAGCTTTCATATATAGTAAAACATGAGTAAAATAGAAAAACTAGTATCCTAGATTACTGACATAGTTTGGTCTGCTTTAAAAACTAGTTTCTCGAAAGCTGAGGGAAAAAAAAAAAAAAAGAAGGTATGTTTCAGTTCATTTGTGCTATAAAACAGGCTACTTGGGAGCTAATAATACAACGTGCCACTGCAGATCTTACGGTCAGATGATGACTTCCCCTTATGCATGGCTGAGCTGTTTCTCTCGCAAGTAGTTCTCCACAAACAAAGACGGATGACTTGGAAAGACAGTGGGCTTTGTGTTTATCTCAGATGAGTGTAAATCAGGAAAAACTACTGCAAAGTCAATAGGATTACTGTACTATAAAATGGATGGGAGAGCAGGACACAGCTTCCTGCGTTCAGCATACAAAGTGGCATTTTAAAGCCACACTTTGAAATCACCAACTTCTTTTGCTAATCTGGAATAATTTAATGATTTTTTTCCTCCCCTCATCCAAGCATGACTGTGTGCCACCTTTCTTCCTTCCTTTAAATGCCCCGAAGTGTAATTTAGCATCACTGAAGCTTGGTTAGCTCATCCTCTGGCACTAAGCAAACCTGTGCCCGCGAGGTGCCTCCAGCCTGGCCCCACTGGCACTCCAGCCAGATGTGCCCTAACGCAGTATCACCAGCGCAGAAAAATGTTTCCATGTCCCGTCCCCTGCACAGCAGCAAGGCCATGGAGTGGCAGAGAACCCTGTCATTACCTGAGTATGTTACCCCTGTTGCTGAGGGCTTACAGGGACTGTGGGAAGCCATCATTCCAGGAGGAATGATGGAGGGGTTTTAGCGAAGTGCACCGAGTGGCAACAGGGCTATGACAGAATGGGCATGTCAAGTCCAGCCAATAAAGAAAAATTGCATTTTCCTATCAATGACATTTTAGAGAAAGGAAGCAGGCAAGAGAGATAAAGAAAAGAGGGCATATTCCTGTCCGGTTCTGAGCCTCCAGAAGAGGCTCTTTCATTTAAAGATATGGTGCATAAGAGAAAGCACCATTGCATCTTCTGCTAATGATGTGCACTGCGCTGCTGCCTGCCTGCCTGAAGCAGTGGGATGGGCTGGCACCAGGGAAGCCAGCCCCATCTTTAAATCACCTTTAAATTGAGACATAAAATCTTTCACAAAGATATGCACAAATTCTACCATAGGTTCTTAGGCATCATACTGTTTGCTAACATAGTAAGGAAAAAATAATTTCCTGTGCTTTAGGGATTACCAGGTGAAATTCTGTGCTTAGAGATACATCTAAAGTTGGACTACTTGATCAGAATGGTCCTTCCTAGCTTTAAATATCTATGCAGCTATCTTTCATCATCTGCTAGCATATATAGAGCAACAAATGAATTTTCCTTACCTAAGATTTATTGATAAAACTTCTCAAACAGAAATTATTTACAGTCTTTGAAAAATAATAAATATGTTGCAAGGCATCTGATTTTAAAATCAGTAGGACAATAGATATTGAAGATTGGTTGTTTAGAGTTCTCAAAGAAGAAATTAAAAAATACACTATAACTGTAGACAACAATATTTAGAATAAATTATTTATCTGGCATTATAAGTTATGTACATGTTAACATGAATCAGTGTATACAATTCTTTTTCCTACAACACAAGACTTAAAAAAACTGTCTTCAGTTTTGCAGGGATTTAGAGGCACTTCAAGGGAGTGATATGCCTACCATCACATCCTGCCTTCACCTCCTCCCCCTCTGCAACCAGAAGTGTATTTACAGGGAGGGTGTGCAGCAAGCTTAACTCACATCCCAGGCTCTGTGCTGGGACAGATGAATGACTCCTTCACTACAAATCCCATTTTGGCAGTTATGGCACAGGCTTCCCAAGGGATTTATCCCATACATTTAAAACAAATGTACCTTCTGTAGCACTAACGACCATATATGCTTACTGATAGTGAAATACGCATTGACGTATTCACTCATATGAAAAGGAAGGATGGCTTTGCAATTAGGATGAGGTGGGATAGGATAGGTGAGAATGGAGGCAATAAGAGATGCTCCCAATTTATGTCAATTCCTGTAACACAATTGCAGAGCCCTTGCAGTACGTTCAGCAGTATCATTATCCCAATTTAAAAATTAAAAAAGCTTAAGATAGGAACTTATTCCTGGTCAGGTAGAAAATCTGGGCAATGCTGAAGACTGAGCCTAACCCTCCAAGTCCCACACTTGCATTCTTACCATCAACAAGTTGATTTCTAGAAGTACATTGCAGTGGAACAATCTGCTATGCTACACAGAATTTTGAATTTTGCATGAGACTTCAGAGATGACGGTGTTTCTGCTGAGGTCTTGCGGTAGAATGGTAGTATGGGCTTTTTTGAAAGGACTATGTATTGAGGGGCTTCGTGGATTCTTTCTGGTCTCATGGGAAAGTACATGTGTCTCTTTGCAAATGAATGAACAATAAAATCTCAGCTTTACAAAGCAGTGGAGAGGAACAATACTGCATTTCTCCCTAGGGAAGGGCTACATGCTTCTTCTTTCTTTCCTTCTCTAATTTCTATAGATTTGCAAATGCCTGTAAGCCCCTTGAGTTCCTACTACTGCCTTTCTCAGCAACTGGATTACCCCTGAAGGAATCTGTGGCAAGAAGTGTTAGCCGAGTTGTAATGAATCCCCAAAGACACAAATGACATATGCCACCATTTTCAGCATGTTTTTTTACACCAGGGAGAAAACAGTTGTCAAAAACACTTCTGAAAAGTAATTCTCCATCTGAGATTACAGGTAGCTGGTCAAAATAGCCTCCTGATAAAAAAAAAAAAAAAAGAATTTTTTGCATGAGACACAGACTGCCTGTTTCCTGAGACTTGTCCACAATTTACTGAACTCCCTCCACACAAAGTGTTAGCAAAGCTATCATGACATTTCCCTTATTAGTTGATGCAATATACAGTCCCTAAAGCTCAGCACACAGCAGAATCAAAGCCATTTTCACATACTGGGCTATGGTTATTCTAGACTATAGGCCAGTTTGCCTTCCCCCTTAACCATCACTACAGCTTTTTAATACTTTGCATGTGAACTACACCCTGAGACAGCGGTAGTTGGATCACCATAGGCAGAGGTCATTGCCTTTGATGATCACACCTTCCTGCTTCCCCTTTCCCTGGGCCACAGGCAATGGCTCACATGGCACCTTGCCCAGGTGGAGCACGTGTGGAGGCTGCCATGCCTGCCAAGCCTCAAAACATGTTTGAAAGGAGAGCGGCAGAGCTGGCCAACACACTGCAGGCAAGGGTGGGCACAGCCGAAAGGGAAACAACCACCGGTGTCAGACTGGGCTGTGTTCCTGGGAAGGAGCACGTGATAGCGCAGGAGCTGTGTTACAAAAAAAGGTTTCTGTTTGTGTTAAGAAAAGGACAACATATGGGTTGGTAATTGCCTTCAAATTAACTCTTGACTTGGCAGGGTTTAGCTAAACCAAATCAGTCTTTCAGAGGTTAGGCCAAGAGCTGCTTAAATTTCACAGGCCATGTTGCATTTCATATGATACCTATTTATAAAATCCTAGCAACATTTGTAAAGTTAGCATAGAAACAAAACTTCTGGAGAATAACCAACTTTACAGGAGCCATCTGTGTCCTTCCCCCCCTTTAACTCAGACCAAAATTTCAGCAAGTTTCTTAGTACTGTATGAACCCAAAATAAAACTCCAAAGTTGAAGGCCTCCAAACTTTTGTTGGTGTTGCCTCACATCCAGGCTGACATTTGCAGTATTTTGTCTAATGAGAGAAACCAAATTCTGCAATTTTCACCAGCAAGATGTAGGCTTTCTGAAGTGATGCTATTTCGCGTTAGCCTACTGGCCTGCAGAGTTTGTTCTATAATAATTAGATTCAAACTTGTTCTTGTGTGCCTAGTATATGTTCTTGTGTACCTGGTATAAAAGAGAGAAACATTTATTCATCCGAACCCTTTCCCTCTACAGGCTAGAAATTGTGTGCAGAGATGAGTATTGTTACCAGAGATACCGAGCTGAAGTCATTGTTCTCGAAAGATCTGACCAAGCAGTTACGTTTTGGACTGGGGTTTATGTACACATCATGCTTTTCCCAGACATATTTGTCTGCTTTGTTTCCTCATTATAGTGGTGAGGTGAAATGTATAAGCATTCTGCCTTTGTGAGTACTTCACAGAACAAGACAGTAGGATTTTTGCATATCCCACTATAGCTATCTGCCTGCACTAACAAAAGCACGGGGCAGTGAGGAGGAAAACTGCTTACATGTATGCACTTGCTGTCATGAAGAAAGTTGAGCAATGGTTTCCTGCAGTAACTAGAACTTGAAAAAAAACCCAAATAAACCATAAATCTATTTAAAAATCAGCCCTGCAAGCTCATGCTCTTTCTGCAAACTGCTCGTTAGATCCCTGATGAACCCACTGAACACCTTTTGGATTTAACGTACTGCAGCCCCTCTTCTAGGAAAAGGCAATTGAGGCGATTCTATAGCTTGTCACATGGCTATGTGATTTTCTGTTAAATAGTGTATTGGGTCTGGCTGGGCTGGAGTTGATTTTCCCCATGGCAGCCCTCAGAGTGCTGTGTTTTGTATTGGTGGCTCGAGGGATGTTGATAACACCCCAGTGTTTTGGTTACTCGTGAGCAGTGCTAGCACAGCACCAAGGCTGGCTCTCCAACATTCTCCCCCCAGTAGGCTGGAGGTGGGGAAAGTCTTGGGAGGGGACACAGCCAGGACAGCTGACCCAAACTGACCAAAGGGATATTCCATACCATATGACGTCTGCTCAGAAATAAAAGCAAGGAGAATGAAGGGGGAAGGGGAGGCATTCATTACTTCCATTTGTCCTCTGGGAACCGCAAAGCGTATGCAAACCCTGCTTCCTGGGACGTGGCCCAACATCGCCTGCTGATGGGAATTAGAGAACAAATATTTTGTTCTTTTGCCTCCGCGTGCTCACCTTTGCTTTGCTTCTGTTAAACTGCCTTTGTCTCAACCCACGAGTTTGGTTTTTTTGTGTTCCATCTTATTTTCTCCCCTCCCCATCTTGCTGAGGAGGGGGGTGATAGAGTGGGCTTTGGTGGGCATCTGGCATCCAGCCAGGGTCAACCCACCACAAATAGACACAATGCCTGCCCCAGCTTCATGCTGTCACCTCTATGATGCCATCAGCATCTGCATCTGATCTTTTTGAAGTATATATGAGTTTTATCACCCAAATTCTCTGCTAAAAGGATCAGCTCTCCCAAGAACAAGAGACTAGAAAGGGGAATAGACTGTCTTCCCAAATTGCCATCAAAAACAACAGGAAATTATTAGCTCCTGACAGCTTTGAAGAGCTCAATAACTAGGCTGATTTGTTATTACTGCTGCTATTCCTCCAAAAAGAGCACTTTGCCTCTTGCACCTTTTTCCTTTTCTTTTCTTTCTGTACTTGAGTAAGTAACCAAATGAGGAAAATAAGCCTTTAGTATGAATTCCTGATCTTCAGTGTCAATAGCACTAGTAGCCCATATTTATCTACTGCATTGTGTTGGCATTCATCCATTAGAGAGCATTAAGGAAGAGAACTGTGCAAGCCCCGGGAATACTAACTCTGCAGGCAGCCAGACCTGCTCAGCCACGAGACGGGCAATGGCAATTACAGAGCTGCCTCAGGTGAGGAGTGCTCATTTCACTGAGCCCAAAAGGATCTCCAGACGTCTCTTTGTCATGCCAGTGCAGCTGGCAGCTGTTAAAACAGGGATACAATGGCCTTTCTTTCTGTGACCTTTTGGGGATCTTGTCGCCCCGCTCCTCTTCATCTTAATTATGTCTGAAATCCAAAGCTAAGCTGTCTATGATATCTCCAAAGCATCTCTTATGTTGTCAGCTGACGTTCACTAGAAGGATTTCCCTAAAATCTCCAGCAGAGAGGGAATAGATGTGTGCACGATGGAAAGAATACCAACCAATTTCTGAGGTTTTGCAGCCTCAGGAATTTGTCCCTCACTAAATAGAGTCACATTCTCAGCTGCAGAGCTGACATGAACCCTCAACCACACTGGCTAATGCAAATTTCCTCTAGCCCAGTGCCCTCCTGCCCGACAGATCTCAACGCCTATGAACAGTTGATGTATAGAAAAGCCATAGAAAAATAAATTAATTTAAACACTAACAAGGACTCCAATGAAAGAATACAGCCAACAAGGCAGAAATTCAGACCTCAGTCTTCTGTTCTCCAGCATTGAATGCTCACGCCCAAGTTTATCCCACCATGCCATAGGCACCTCATAAGGCCAAAAGGGACGGGATTTCTTTCAGCTCTCTTTTTATTCTAACTTAGTGAGAGTTTTCATTTTTTTTTATTTTATTTTTTTTTTTACCTTTGCTGAAACATTACTCTAGCATAATTCTGCCACAGAATATCTATATCTTGCTATTTAAAGTTTTCATTTAGGGAAGAGTGTGTGGAAATATTCACCATTGCTCCACAATCACAATTTTAAAGTTAGTTATTTCATTACAAATTAGGAGAACAGCGTGCCTTTAAAAACCATTTTGCATTTCCTAATCTTGCTGACTTGCTGAGTTTTCCAGCCTGAGATCTGATGAATCAATATTACATTATTATTAGTAGCACCTACAAAAACATAATTAGAGTGCTAAATATTATTTCAATGCTTTGAAAACCTCCTATCAGTTTCAATCATCTGCCAGATCATAAGAAGGAGGTGATGACTTATGGGGAGAGCAGAAAAAGCAGAAAATTTCCCAGAGCAACTTGGAACGATTAATGGGAGAGCAATAGTGGGAACTGCAGGGCTCACAAGTTAGGATCAATAGACAATTTTGAGAGTGAAGTCCTTTGTGCAGCCAGAAGATATCTACATCATCTGTGGGAGTGTTCTGTGTGTGAGGCCATGAAGCAGGGTGTGAAGATTGGATCATGGGTTGAAAATGGTACAAAGCCCATTGGACAGATCCAGTGGACAGACTGTACCAGTAAACAGCAAGGATGGGCAGTGTAGAGCTTTCTGTGCTCAGGAACTAGCTTGGAGTTTCTAGATGGATAGATTTGAGGCATGCAAAGAAGGTGTGCTGATGGCCCAGTATGCTCTTGCAGCCATATCTGGCCAGTTTGCAGAGGCTGAACTCCCAGAGATTTTAAAAAATCTCACTGAAAGATTTTGCAAGGGCTACAGATCTATTTCCTCAGATATCTGTCCTTTTTGAATGTTTGAATACTTGTAAAAATGCTGTCATTCAGCACTGATTCGAGACTCACTGCAGGTTGTTGGAGCCACTGCAGCCAGTGTGTTGGAGGCAGTGTTTGCTTTGGGTATCATCTCTGACTTGCACACATGTAACAGGGTGAGCTGTTGGTGAATTTAATTTCCCCCACTGTTTCCACACATCTGCCAATGAGTGGGATGGTGGCCTCTTTTCCACATTGCTGGAAAGGAGATTGTAATACTTCTTCCCTTGGTTGAATGTGAACCGACACTGCATGCAAAGCCTCCCCTCCAGCATGAAGCATCCCTCAGTGCATTAAATTGAGAGACTGGCCCTAACCAGGCAGTGCTGACCTTTCTATGCTCTCATCTTGTCCTGCCTCTAAAAAACATGCCTCTCTCCCTTTCTCTAACTTCTCTTTTCCTAACCTTTGTAGTTTCTTCTTCCCTGAGCAGCTTTTTACAACGTTGAACAAAGTCAGCCTTGCTGGGTGTGTAAGCGGCAAGTAACTATTCCATCTCTGGTGGGGGTGAGGTGGTGGATTCCATGGTCTACTCCAGATCCAGCTTCTCTGAGTCAGGCACAGAAGCTTCAGGCAAAAGTTCAGCTTCCTATAAAAGCGTATATTCTAGAAGTGCTGCATTAGGAACTGTGGATTTTCTCTTTTCCAAAGCTGATGGTTAATACAGAAATTTTGTGGGTTTTTTTTCCAGCTAGCTTCGGAGAGCAAATACCTGGGAAGTTTTGGCTTTGGCTCTGGAGCCTGAATCTTCCTAATCCTATACCACATGTCCTCAAATATGTTGTCAGACTTAAATATTAATTTCAGATAGCAGCACACTGTGGCAGGGCTTCATGTGGATCCCTGAGCATGGGACTATCTGACTTAGCAGAATTTACAGAGAGGGATGAAGTACTCTAATCACCAAGACCAGACCAGCGCTGAGGATTGGAGCTGCCTTGCAGGCGGCTGCAGGCTGGAAACCTTCCTAGAAGCAGTATATAAATGTGATAAGAATGGAGCTGGACCAAAAATTATTGACTGTCTATGAAAGTTGAAGGAAATTTCCATACCAGAACACAGGAATAAGCAACTAGAGACTCTAAAGTCAGCTTGGGAGTTTTTGGAAGCATCAAGTTTTTGGGAGTACCTGCTTGCCCCCACTGCAGCCCCACACAGCACAGCACGGTCATCAGCAAGAGCTGATCTCACCCCAGCGGCATCACTCTGCTGATGAGCCAGCGAGGGCTGGTTTCACTTGCCTGCACACCCAAACTAGAGATTTTTGTGCTTGTTTGGTTAGTGGCAACACTGAAGTGATACGCTGACTTAACTCTGCAGTACAGATGTATTCTAAATTACTACCCAACTTGAAGCAGCATCCCTAGAAATGAAGGGACGCTCTGGCTCATGAACAATGCTTCGAGCAATTGCCTGCTTGCTGCAATTTTAAAATGCCTAGTCTTTGAAATGTTAGCTATTATTTTAATACTTTTATAGGGGAAAGAACTGTAGGGTTGGCTTGTTTGTTTTCAGGAAACTTCAGATTTCTAGTTTGCCAGCCTTGCAAGAATACCCCTAATAAACTCAAGACATCGTTATCTACACAAGTTTTTTGCACAGTATGGGTAGAAGACAAACAAAACATTTCCAGGGTTCCTCCAGAACTGCTGTTTCGATAGACTGTAATTGTTATTTTAATAGGCTTCCTACCAAGACATTCTCTTTTAAAACAGACCTTTCCCTTCCCTTAACAAATAGGCTCCTGTCAAACACTAATCCAGGCACTTTTGAGAACTGAGATGGTGGCTGGTAATGACAAGACACTTCTGACTGCATCCTAGTTCTTTGTTCGTCATAGGATCTTTTCCCCAGCTGTAAAACGCGATGCCAAATTTAGTTGCTAAAGCCAGAAGTTTAACACTAATAGACAGTAAATGGGTGCGAGTTGTCACATACACCAGCATTACAGAGTTAGTGTTATGTCTCAATTAGCAGCTGGCTTGAAAATCGGTGGGAACAGACAGCATTTTTCTTGGTTTCTGTTGCAGTTTTTGAGCTGTACAGAAACTAAAACAAGAGTTTACATTTATTGGTAAGGACAGAAACCTGGGACTGTAGTGCAGTCGTGTTCCTGAACTTCCTGCTCAGTGTGCCTGGATACTTCTATGCCTCAGTTTATCCCCATGCACATAGCTGAACATAAACACAGGCTAAGCCATGTCTGGTTCCTGATGGGGAAAGCCAGTGTGATTCTCTGGACAACAGATGTTAGGTATGTGCAAAGCACAACTACTTCTGGGTATTGCTAAAATTAACTGATGGTCCAGCTTCTGCTGATCCTGTTTGCACATGTAGGAGTACAAAAGCCCTGACGCTATAGAAATCAGATGGAGTTTTACCACTGATTTCCAGGGGGACAGAACTATATTTTCTCAGTTGCAATCTGTTTTTGAAAGTACACAATGATCTAATTTGTTTCCCGTCTAAAACGATGCAACAGCTACCAGAGGTTACAGGGAAAGTGAAATAAAATCAACAATTCACGAGTTCACCCTCGTACAGTACACTGGCAAAGACCTTCAGAAGGGGAGGATGCTCTTACTCATGTGTTGTTGTACTTTTAAAGTACCTGAAACACATTTTCATGCAGTTTACACAGACAAATTGCTACACATAGAGATGACATAACCTGCTCTATAACTGAATCATCTGATGTCACTTTAATATTGGTGCAAGACTTGAAGTCACTAAAGTCATCAGGTACTAAGGAAATATGTACCTCATCTGAGAACAATATCTAAATATGCTTTTGAATTGGAGTTCATAGATATTTTTTAGACATTTCAATATTTAGCTACTTTTAATCATAGTTGTACTTAAAAAACTTTTATCAGCCATGTAGCATTTCCATTGACTAAATTCCAATTATATTAGTTAGGGAATTAACAGTCACTCTGTATAATACATTCCACAATTTTTACACTTCCCTTTTATTCTCTGAAGTGTTGACTAAGCCACACACTAAAATACATTTCCTTCGAGAAGCATGTGCATATCACTGGCAAAGCTGATGAAAGGGCCTCTAACATCTCAAAAGTTCACTTACATCATTCGAGAACAAAAGCTGAATGGCTGAATAGTGCAGCAATTAAAGTTAATCCCCCAAAATATATTTAATTACACCATTTTTAGGTCTGCTTATGCTTGTTTATTTGACACTTATCTGAGACACTAAGGATGTACTTGTCAGAACGTAAAGCAATGAGATAAATAGGGAGTTGCTATACTTTGCCTATACACATGTATCTTCTTTTATGCACTTTAAAATGCATTGATAAACCCACAGGTAAGTGGAGTAAGCACTAACGTACATCTTTCATATCTGACATCCTAGCGATATGACCCCAGGATCAAGAGAAGTTGTTATAGTAACAGAAACAAGGATCATGGACTAGTGTATCTGTGATTAAGTGGAGCAGTCACTCTGAAGTCTAACAGCCTGGATTTGTCCTCACTTAACCCAATTCTAATTAAGCACACTAAAAAAAAAAAAAAACTGTTCAAATTATTCTTAAGCTTATACACTTCACAGCTTTGTGTAAAAACTGATTCCAACACCAAGTCAAAAAATAGCATATTTTCGATTTTTCAGTGCTAAACTGAGAGCTGAGCAGATCTCACATAAAAAAAGTTCTTTTAGCAGAGGAGGCTTCATCCATAACTAAAAACGTCAAAGGAATGGTGCACAGAACCTTTGCTATATCCTTTGTACTGCCTTTGAACTGCCTATATTTACAAGACTGCTGTAAATACATAGTGTACTGGTAGCATCAGTCGAGGCTGAGGAGTAACACGACATTTGTGTCTGGTGAATATATGTTGTACCTGAGGCTGGGAGGGAGGTGCAAAACCATCCACACTGACTACCTCAGTGTCTCTTCTGCTTTTGCACAGTTAAGCCACAGGGCAGGTAATTCAACCCTACCTGAAATTTGGCCATATGTACAAATTATAAAAAAAAACTGGCAAGAAGTAGTTTTCCAACTATTTCAGCACATGACATATAATTGATCTTTGCTGAATTTTTAAAATGGGTATCAATATCATTACAATGTCACACCAGTTGGTAAATATACAGTCCAGTTAAATATCCAGCTGGTATTTACATACCTGTACTTACCATCCTAAAGACCTGTGCTTTATTGTTATTTGGAAAAACTAAATTGCATTTTAGGGAAAATAAAATGGTTACATTTCCCCAGTTTTCTTTGTAACTATCTCTCATTGTATTATTGCCTCTTTTTACAACCTATTTGTGTCAGCTTGCACAGCATGAAGAAAGCAAATGAGTACTGCCAATAAAATATGCCAGCTTATCTGGTGTAGTCCTGAATCTTCCTCAGCTTTGAGAGAAGTCCATCTTCCAGCTCATAAAGAAAAGGGTAAATAATTCTTTTCTCATATAAGAGGCCCAAAGTATGTCCTTTCCTTAGAGTGAGAAATCACAAACTAGCTACTATCTCACCAGTTTCTCACAGTTGATGTCTGTACTCTTAGGCCAATGAAACATAAAATTATCCCTTTACCCTTGATAAGGTGCAGCTACATTAACAACACCCCAATAATCACAGAGAAAACAGAGCATTCATATGCAACATAAAAACCTAACATTAAGTTAGAGATTATAGGTTTAAAGAGATTGGAAAGTTAGTAACTACTACTTCACAATTCTATCTATAAGCATAAACACATTTTTTAAAAAATAACCCTAAATGAGCGTCATTATCCACAATATTACTGATATATAGACAGAAACGTGCAATGACTTTCCCCAAGGTCACAAAACAAGTTAACTAGAGTCAAGGAAAAGAATGCTAAAGAATTCTGATCCACTAATCCAGCACATGGTTTGTACTCTTTAGACTGCTTTTGAAAAGCAATCAGTACAGTTGAGATACTGGATTTGGTTATTTTGATTTAAATTTTTGAGGGCATTATCTTGAAAGAAGAAAGATGCTGCAAGGAAATTAACACCTTGGTACAACGCTTTACAAACATATGTTAGGTAATTTCTTGCTTTGAATATGAAGTCAGATACATCAGTTAGATTTAAGTTCTCTTCCGGGTATTTTCAACACATTGAATTTAGGCATAATTGGATTTTTTACCCCTGAAACACTTAATCAAGGCTAAATCAAAGAAAAAATTCCCTTTCTGAAAAATCCTGTAAAATACAAAGAGAATACTTGTCTGTTTGCAAAAGATCTGCTCACTTTATTAAGTTTCCTTCATTTAGAGACTTACTTGTTTTTTCTTTTATCCAATTAATGCATTAAATCACTTTGATGTGTTGCTTTTTAAATACATGGTATCTGCAGTTATATAAAGTACTAGACACATCAGACCTATTCTGATACCTCAGCTCCGAAACTGAGATAACACTGTGTTCATCTCAACAAGAGAGATGATTTAAGGTGAGCTGATTATTCTCCCAGTGTTTAAACAAACATTTCATCAGTTTTAGAGTTACATTGCTTGCTTTGTTTTGGGTTTTTTTGATTTCTGTCATCAAATTAGCATGAGTTAAAGAGACTGAGTAAAAATGAATGGAGATCCAGTCTTGTAAGATGAGCATATTTGAGAAGTATAATCCTTTTCTTCCATCTTTTCAACTAATGCAGAAAAAGTTAACATACGTGAAATCTGAATGCAATCTTGTTATAAGTAAACTCTCTTCTCCCTACCCTTGCACACCCAAAAGTGTGTATTTATGGAACTTGGATATGCACCTGATAGAAGTGGCAGCATTCTCATGAAAACTGTAGACAAAAATAAGCTGTGACTAGAATATTCAGTAACAAGCCCTTAAAAATTAGCTAATCAGTATTTATGTAAGATACCAAACATCTTACCTATGAGGAGCTATAATTCTTATTATTACTAATAAAAATCTGGTCATTTTGCAAAAATGCATATTCACATATTTCATCTCTACTTTTTTAAGCATGTTGCATAGAGGACTGGCATCATTATCAGTATCTGTATTTCATGGGCAAAAGAACAAAGGTATTAGAGACTTAGGTATAATGACAGGCTAGATCACTATCAAAAAGCAACCCAAAGAAACCCAGAACTGGTCTCAATCTCAGTCCAGTCTCCAGTGCTGTCTTTGCCTCTAAAAACCCAAAGACATAGCTTGCTCAGCCCAACAGAGCACAGTCAAGACACATCTCTCAGGGAGACTTCTATCTCTAAAAAAAAATCCCCCACTTTGCCACAAACATTAATCTCTGTGTCTGTATTGGTATATTTGGGATCAGTATAATTCCCAGATTTAGGTGGATGCACTTAGGATTTAATAACTTATTTGTAGCTAGTGAGTTTTACTATTATAGAGTCTATGTAAATACATCCTAATTCAGATTTTTATTGATATAACTACACAGGACACACACACACAGACTCCACAGCCCATCTCTAACAAATATGGTTATAAAAACACAAAAATTGGATGCGCTGCTCAACCTGCGCGTATCACCTATTGGGATCTGCTGTTCCATCAAGGTGGTACAGCTCAGAGAAACTGTTGTATGTCATTGCCATGGCAACATGGGATGCAGCTTCCAGGCATGACGCAATCTGATAACCCAACTGCTGGGTGAACTCCTGTTCTGCCTGGAACTAAAAGCCATGCTGAGAAGGATTAGTACTTTCATTTCTTCAACCGCACGGTTGAAGAAATGAAATGGGAAAAGCTGGGACAGTCTTAATACTTCATGAGAAGCTTTAGCCGTTAAGTAAAACCTCTAGCTAAGGTTATGTGAAGGGAATATTGGATGTTTCCCAATGAATCTGAAAAAGATGTAGCTCTTGAGTTACACAATTTATGTCACAAGCTATGGCTAAGTCTTTAAGGAAGAAAGAAAAAAAAAAAAGATTTATATGCAAACCAGCATCTTTTTTAGGCTAATAAAATGTATTTTGAAATCTTTTTCTGTCTGTCTGAGATAGGCTTCCCTCTTTTGTAAGCTCTTTTGTGCATTCTGTACTTGATGTATTTGAAAAACAAACTTGCTTTATGAGTGGCTCTCAGCTTGTGTCAGCACTTCCACAGTGTAAACACAGAAAGCTTTGCGTTAATGTAGATTACAGTTAAAATAGAAGTATCTTTTTCAAACTCCCAAGTATACCTTTTTTCATTAACTATATGAATCTTAATGAGAGCAGAATCACTATGTAAAACAACAATAGGCATGAGTTGAGCCATCCCAGTGACTCTCGTTGCTTCCCACCCTCTTTGTGGATTGAAACTTGTTTCAGCTGACATGGTCTTATAGTTGAGCAACCCAAATATACTGCCTCATTAAGAGCTTGGAAATTACACAAAGTTAGCATAGTGTAAAGCACTAGCCACTGTATCTCCCCCTTGTAATTTCTAAATTACTAAATTAATCTTTAGGGATTTTTGTAATTTCAGCTTGTTTAGAAATGACTGTCAAAAGCAGGAGCAGTTAATACTCGTTCCTCCAGTTGCTTATTGACCTTTACAGATTTTGTTTTCACAATAACATTTTCTTTTCAGATTTTGTTTCTGAACTAACACCACCATCAGGTTAATGGGAAAAAATAATAATATCCTTCCTTTAGCAATTACATAGCTTCCTATTGCTGTGTCAATCCCTTTGTTATTTTCCAAATAAATGCACAACATTTTTCTTCATTATTTCTCCATTTACTACTAGCTGTGTCATAGGTCCTAACACTTTTCTTGGAGTGATTTGCTACCTCTATCTTTTCTGCTAATTCTGAATCAGCACTCATAAATGCAGCTCTACAATCCTTGGGTGTTTATCTTTTGGTTGCTTGTCATTTCAACACATTTCTTCACTGTGACTTGTTCTGAACAAAAATTAATAACTAATTCATTCCTGCGGTGTCAATGGTGTGAACATTAACACACACAGAGGCCCCTTAACACCCACCTTTTTCAGTGTAAGACAGTCCAGCTGAACCCAGGGGTGTAATGCGCTACTGGGAGAAGGACTCCTCTGTAGGGCTGGGTACGACCTGTTTTACGTGACCTGGGCAGAGGTTTAAGTATACTTGAGATGTCAAAGTCCTGGTCTGCTAGACAATAAGCTACACGGGATGAAAAGCATGTTAAATGCCCCTCCTACTTCATGTGACATGTATGAAGAGCATTTAAATGTCTTTTAATCTACAACTCTAATATCAGATATATAAATCTCTCAAGATTTTATTGTGGGTGTTTACCAAAATGGCAGCTTTTGCAAAACTTGTCCAGGTACACTCTTTTTAGTAATTCTTACTGTGTTGGGGTGGGGGTGGTGTTTTTTGGTAGTAGGGGAAGGGGCTATAGTGATGGTCCCTGTAAAAAGCTTCAAGAAGCTCCCCTGGCTCCAAGGCGGACCCACCTCCAGCCCAGGCTGAACCAATCAGTGATAGGGAAATGCCTCTCTGAATCCATATTTATGAGGGGAAGAACCAGTTTGGAAAAAGAGAGCCACCAGGAGACCACTGATTTGAACAAAAAGAGCATCAAAAACATGAGGAAAGAGGAGGAGGGGAGGAGACAGAGAACTTCAGACAACCAGGCCAACAAGGAGAAGAGTAAAGGAAGGTAAATGGAGTCCCCTGCAGCCCATGGAGGTTCAATGGCAGAGCAGATACCTATATGTATGTAGGTCATGGAGGACTACATGTCAGAGCAGGAGCCTGTGCCCAAGGGCAGTTGATACTACGTTGAGAGTTCATGGGGAGCAAGAAGACCCCAGAGATGCTCATGTCAGAGATGGGGGCGAGGAGGTGTGCCAGAGTGGAGACTCATCTGCAGCCCATGGAAGTCCCCATGCCGGAGCCAGGAACTGTGCCCGAAGAGGTCCATGACTCCATGAGAAGCCTGTGCTGGAACACTTTGTTCCTGAACTCCTTTAGCCTTTGGGAGGGACCTTATACTGGTCAGAGCAGCATAGGCCAACTGATTGCAACCCCCATTCCCTGTCCCCTGTGCAGCTGAAGGGGGAGAAGGTAGAGAAACAGGAATCAAAGTAATTTGAGCCTGAGAAGAAGGGAGGGGTGGGGGGAAGGTGTTTTAAGATGTGGTTGTTATGTCTCACTATCCTACTCTGATTGATTGGTAATGAATTAAATTGATTTTTCTTCCCCAAGCTGAGTCTGTTTTGCCCATGACCATAATTGGTGTGAGCCCTCTTGTCCTCACTTCAACCCATGAGCCCTTTGCTGTGTTTCTCTCCCATCTCACTTGGTAGGGGGAGAATGAGAGCAGGATCTCATGGTCTTAGCTGTGGCTGAAACCACCACACTTACATGAAAATGTATTTCTCATTAACAATTCGCTGGTCATTGTGGTACTTTTTATATCCCTCGGTCATTTCTTCATAGGTCATACATTTCTTGCAGGAAAAAAAAAAAATTAATGCTTGAGAAAACTAAGTATCTTCTCCAACCCAATGTGGAATAAATGGATTTTCACTTTGATTGTCTTCAGTGCTGTGGCCATAAAAGCTTGTCAGCAGCTTTTATATATGAATTCTAAATCACTCACCTCTTTCATCAAAGGCTAAAGCACACAGATGTGGCCATTTCTTGCTTCTCTTGTACCTGATTTTAGCCCACTCTCCCTTCTGTCACTCTCCCCTTGACACTTCAAAAGTAGCATCTCAAAGCATTTGGGAATATGTTTTTTCCTCAAGTGACATCTCAGAGTTGAGAGACACTTGTGAATACAGCTAAAAGTTACCACTTCGCTACCGAGTTCAGTCCCTAATTTGCCCGCAGGCGATGCTGTCTGTAAACCGACAAGTGGTTTGAATTCTCTTTGACAGAAGGGTCTAGAGATGTAACAGCCTAGAGTCAGAGCAGTTCTTAATGTAAAGTAACACTATTTTAAAGAACCAGAAAAAGCAAGTATTCAAGAAACAAAAGCTACCTCACCTACATGGCATACTTTGTTTATCTTATACAATTTATGACACAAACTGCAATTTTAAGAATATGAAATATTATTTTGCCATAGGATTGTCTTAGCACAGTACATAAACTGCTGTTAGAAATCCAGCTTTTTTTTTCTTCCTGTCTGGATCTTTGACTGGCCAAGTCCCACACTGATGTAAAACATGCTTTTGCAATTAATCTCTCTCTTTTCTTTTTTTCTTTTTTTTTTTTTCTTTTTTTTTTTAAGAAAAAAAACCCTGAAAATAACCAGTTTGCTTCCTATCTTGTCAGCTCCAGGAGGAGATCAAATGATTATTGTTAATACGAAGAGTTGGGTGCTCTACAAACAAAAAATATTTTATCATTGCTGTTTTCTAATACTCAAGAGACTATTCTAATAGTCTCATGAAACATTCATTTTAGTTGTCGAATACAGACTTTTGAGATCCCTACAACAGAACGGTGTAGAAGGAACAGCCTTTTATACAAAAATCCTTTAGTGAAAATCTGGATCAACCAAGGTCACAGGAAGATTAATTTATGATAATGCTGAAATGTGGAAGCACAAAAATGAAAAAATGCGATGTGATCAAAGGGTTGTGACATAGCTCCCTTTAACTTAAAATCATGTGAGACATAATGAAGAACTCGGCAAACATCACAGTTAAAGGGGCTACACCTAAGGAAATGTCATCCATCCAGAACGGAGAGAGCAGTAAATACAGCAATCATGTTTATACATCGCCACCACAGATAGAACCAAGCATTCAGAAGAATATTTGGCATAATGGCAGTCTCACCATTAAGCATTTTTAACAATTTAATAATCTACTCTCTAGTATGATGCATGCCTTGATTCAAGGACAATACCTATTTGCATTACCAAATTAGATTGCTTTGACACAAACTGGGTGTGTACTTGGGCAATCAAAGTTAAACCAACCTCTGCTGTAAGAGAGGTTGGTTTATTTGCTAAATTTAATTTACTTTTTAAACATAAATTAGAAATTATTCTCCCATGTATTGACTGACCCAACTAAAAATTACCTGTTACTTAATGTATTATGACTATGACTTCAAAACAACAAATAAAAAGGAAAACAATTCAGTAGAGAGAAAATATGATCACGATGCAGCTAGACAGGTGGAAGAGTATAAAGCAGCAAATCTGTCTGTGGGATGAGAGATTATTCTGCAAAGCGTCTGTATTCAGGTCAGTGAAGGTGATATGCCTAGTTAATTGGTGAACAGAGCCCAGCACTGAAATCAATGAAAACCATTGATAACAGATGTGAACGAGTTAGTGTTCCACACATTTAGTGTAGCTAAACTGATATGCTTATGCAAGATATATATATATATATATATATATATATACACACATATATATATGATACAGTTGCCTATGATTGTAGGGGGAATTCAATGGCCCAGAGGTCTTTTGCAGTTACACACTTCTGAAGAATGGTACAGGTATCTAAAAAGAAGATACGTAGTCTGTGACACAGTGTTTTAGGACTCTGGTCATTTCAATGGGTAGTCGCTATTTCGCTTCTCATTAGCAGGAAATTGTCAAATAATTTAATTTTTTGTCCCTAGTATGCAGCAAATCTTCAGGTTTGGTCCTTCTTATGCCAAAAAAAGCAGAGAACTATAGTCTTCTGTATGAACCTCTAAGAGTCTCTCTTTCCATTATGGATGGATATGGTCTTTTAAATGCTTTAATACTGCATGGTGTATACTTCTAAAAAATAACCCGTGCACAATATGCTTTTATGTTAAGAATCCTCAATTCCTAGAACAGTAGAAACCATTTGTACAGCTAGAGAACACGTCAAATGTAGAACTGCATGTTCACAACTCCTTAGAAGCGGACACTGAATTTTTCTTTATAAGTATATACAAATGATATTGATTAAGATCTGTAGGACCTATGGCATTGTAGATAAATAATAAGTTAATAGTCATCTCAATGAAGGGAAAAATGAATTATCTGGGAAGGACTAATAAAGAGGGAGCAACTTTCATGATAAATAGGGCATGAGATTACTGTAAAAAAATAAAGATGATGAGAGGATTAGGACTAATGGTCCTAGAAACAAACTCTTGTGTTTATTTCCTGGATATCCTCTCAGTTTGACACCACCACCTGGGATGCAGAAGGATACTGTCTAAGCAAATAAAATTATTCACCTCTTGTGGTTATTCATTTCTAGCCTCTTGCAAGGCCGCCCGCATCTGTGAGATGTGGTAAGGTCAGCACCTCTGCAACGTGCTGGCTGAAACGGTTTCTGAGAGCTGCACTATCAGTCTTCTGACACACAGGCTCCTTCTCACCCTTCTCATCCTAAAGTCTTAACCTGTTGCTATCACTTTAATATAAACTCCAACATTGACACTTCATTAACCACTTTATACACCTCTCCTCTGATAAGCTCAGCAATTTAGTCGTCATTCCAAACCAACAAAAAAACCTGGCACCATCCTGAAAGTTACTGCACCTCTAACTGTTAAAATGGAGAAAAACTAGTAGTACTGTTAGAGAGACAACTAGTTCTATGCTTTTAATATGTGTTTTCATGTTTTGGGAGCCATTTCTAAGCACAGAATTTTAAAGTAAAATAAATGGGTGAGTTTTATCTAAAGTGAGTTTTCTACAGTGGAACAGAAGGTTGAAAACATAATGATTTTACTTAATTTAGTGCAATTGCGAAAGGAAGGCGATGCTTAATTCTAATAATCCGGATGAAAGTAATTGCCAGCACTATGTCAGGAGAAGTTGAGAGTGCCAACAACATGGAAGAAATTCATCCCTCTGTTTGGGAGGAAGGGGTGAACCCGTTCTCTTTCATTGCTAGGGTAATACCACTGCTTTTGTGCAAGTGATAGCAGATTTACACTGCTGTATCTGAGATAAGAATCTGGCTCATAATAAAGCTTTGATGTGTTTCAGGAGTGAAGACTCTTCTTCTTCAGGGACTTTAAGATAAAGCACATGTTTTAGAGGTTTATTCAGGCAGGTTTCGTTCAGGCTGAGTTTCAAAGAACCTGAATGACAAAGTGCTAGAAGGTGACTTTCTATCAAAGAGCACACTGTTATCTCTTACTCTCATATAATAATATGCCACGAAGCAGCAGGGATTATGGACCATTTCTCTCATAGTTTCCTCTCTGCCTTTTCTCACAAGTAGGGATGCCAGCTGGAGGCCATGAAGATTGGGTCTTCCCATCTTCATTCTTCCACCCTCTCCTCCCTTAACAGCCCATGGATCACCAGGATGCTGAAAACCTGAAGACCTTTTGCCACAGCAAGTGCCCTGGCATTGACCCCTCCCAAAACAGCCCTGATGGAGAGAAGCCTGGTACAACACGCCAACCCCAGGGTCTGTTCTGGAGAGGAAAAATCATGGTGGTGGGACATGGATGTTCAAGAGTGAGAGAGGAACACAATCAGCACAACAAGCAAGTGTTCCTGGAGTGGAAGGGAAGGACTCCATGCCCTGCAAGCGGGGGAAGGAATCTTTAACAGTGGTTTAATTCTCCACATGCTGATCAAAGGACACAATCCAGCTCACAATTATTTTTCTTTTCTTTTTCTCCTTACCTCTCAGCTCCCTTGTGGCAAAACTATCCATTTCTCTTAAGGTAGCATTGTGGCATCTGGGTGTCAGCTTTCTGGTATTTGAGTTAAACAGTAAGAGAGACTAACTGTTCTTGATGTCAAGTCTTACCACAATGGGGAACTGCTTTTAAATAATTTATCTGAAGAATAAAACAGAATAGTTTCATGATAATTGTTTTATTTCCATCAAGAAGTGAAGGAAAAGCTGTAGGGCTTATATCCTTTACCGTGACAGCCTGAGGATGCACATGAGGATTCCTGTTTGTGCTTTCACTCATTTTAATTTTTCTTTCTCAGTTCTTGTAATTTTTTCTTTTTCTTTTTTTTTTTTTTTTTTTTTTTGTTGCCCTCTCTGTTTCTCTGTATGTCCTTGAATTTCTTTTCCTCCTTGGAGCTTTACTCCAAGCTCTCTGCTCTCAGTTCCAATCTGTGCTCCTTCTTCCTCCGTGCTGCTCACATCTTGTTAAACGCGCTCTCTCCCATTGACCTCTCTGGTACAGCAACAGCCGGTCACAACCCTTTGTAGACAATGGCCAATTCTCTCTTTCAGTGTGAAGGGTTCAAGCCAAGACTCAAGGAGAGACATTTTCAGAGAGGGTCATCAATTCTAAGGAAAAACAGAAGCTGTCTCTCAGAGACAACTGTACTGCACCCAGAGAGAGAAAAACATTTGCTTATCAGCATCCATCTATTTAAATCCAATCGTCCCTCACACCTTTGGAGAAGGATGAGCAAACAGGCAAACCAAAATCATATGGACACTGATAAGATGAACTGGTATGTGACAGGTGTACGTGCAAAAATGAAGGGCAAATATTCTTGCAGCAGAAAAGGTGGTTTCCAGAAGCACTACTATGATCCCAGCAGAGGAGGCACATTCTACGTCAAACACTTTAATAGGTTTTTTGATAATAACTTCCCAAAAAAGGATTTCTTCTGATTTTTTCTTCTTCTTGTTTTTGGATTACAGTCCTTTGCCTTTGCCGAGCATGACTCATATGCACAAAAATGTGTTTATCACAAATGAAACACATTTTCAGATTTATATGCTGAGGCAGCCAAAACATAAAGCTTTTGACTTTTAAAGTTTTAAAGTATTTCTAATGATGACAAAAGGGTCTGATGTGGTTGAAGATATGAGGCTCATCACCAAGGCAGCAGTAAGCTCAGGTGAAGTCATAACAAACCAATTTTCCTCCATGACTGGGTCACTCTATACTGAGGTACAGAGATCTGGTTATGTACACACCAGTGAGCATGTATGCATAGGACCAGTGCTGGAAATGACATTTCTTCTGCATTGTATGGCCACATAAACATCAATTCATGCCTTAAAAGAAGAATGTCATATCACTTGGAAAACATCATAGTATTTTGGCAACTTGTATTGGAAACTGGAAGGTATAAAAAGAAAGTATTGCCCTGTACTGCCCTTGTGCATCTACTTTTCCACTACTGGCCAGCATGAAAAGCAGGAAGCAGGATGTTGGGCCAAATATTCTGCTGTTACTCCAGCTGGGGAAACAAACTTCATATAAAAAATTTAAGATACTTTGACAATAACTCTTGTATTTCCTGTTCAAGTGGAGTCTGAGCTGTCTAATCATATACTCTTATCACAGTGAAGAATTCAATAAAATAATGTCTGGTAGGACAGTAAGAAGGTGTCTTCCACCTTTATGAGCTACCATGCCTGAGCTGGTGTTTTTGGTGTATCAGCACTTTTAGGAATACTTACAGCCTCACTCACTTGATGTGAGCAGAAACAAACTGAGAACCTTGGTACTTCTTAAGAGCCATGGTCAGTCCCACGAGAGAGTGTGGGGTCACATAGGACTTTCCCATTTAAATGAAAGTGGGAAGAAGAAATGAACAGGAGAATAAAATGTTCAAGAGTTTGTCACTGCACTGTGCCCCTGCCTAGGACGGTCTGCACATTACCTCCTGGAGGTACAGAACAATAAAAACTTTATCTTTGCTTTCAGGGCAGCTACAGGCAGCACAGTGTCTTATGCTTGAACTGCTGTGGCTATCGCCAAGAGTCTTGGCAAATGAAGCACACTAGTATCGAGTACTGTAATGCTGAACTAGCAGATTACACCAAAGCAGCTACATTTTCTTGTGCTGTCTCTCCTTTTATTTATTTTTTTCAGGTCTGTTATCACAACTATGCCATAGAGGGTTTTCTTTGGAACATTCTTCTAAACACAATAAGACAGCATACATTCTTTATCCTAACAGAATAGTGCGCAAGGTACCCACCATATCTCAATTCCTCTGAATAACTTCAGGAGAGAACAGAGTGAGATAAAACCAGGCTACATTTTACTAGTCAGAAAGTGGTGAAATCTCACAGAAGGCAATGCTCATGTGGATTAGGCCACAAAAGTAGGAGCTGCAGGAGCTAGAAAACCCAACTTTTGTTTTCTCCTGAGCTACTGAGTCATTGTGGGAACTGGGTCCAGGTATTTAAAGACCAATCCACATACAAATTCAAAAGCAATGAGTAATTAGGCAATTTGTTAGGAAGGGCTGTGAGATCCTGACTACCTCTATAGAGATGACTTCAAGTTATCTCTGTGTAAAAATGGTCATGTACTTTCTATGTCTTAGCCTCCCACTTTATTTTTACACTTATGAACCAGTATAAACCCCTGTGACTTTTTTTGTAACAGGAACTAAACAAATGTAAAATATTATTTATGGAAATGAACTGTCAGCACTGGGAATATGACTTCTTTACGTATTGGCAACTCTGTATCTTTATGCACGTTCCGCCATACAAGGGGCAGAGAGCATTTACTACTGTAAATTAACACTACCATTATTTTGTTGGTATGAAAGCAGCAGTAAACATGCTTCTTCAGTTCAGTTTTGAATTCTGAGCAGAGCGCATATTTCACACAGTAATAGGCAGTAACTTCCACAGACGGGGAACATAATTATAATGTCCTAGCTCCCAATGGCTGAAGGTTGTAAAGGATAATATATAGCACCTGCTGAATCTGCAGAAGAAAAAAAACACAATAAAGTGCTCCCTATCAGCACACTCCTCCCTTTTCAGAAGGACTTTCTGTCAGGCATGTAGACAGGTGTTTTAGGATGGTTACGTCACTGTGGCTGGTTTGACAATGGTATTTGATGGGGGCATTGACAGAATGGGAGGTGATGGGAACGGACTATCTGCTCAGTTATTCCAGGTTTTAAAATCCTGTAATGCAAAAGCTAGGAGTAACCCCTTCCTTTTGCGCAGCACAGTCCCCTTACTGCTTCCTAAGGGATAGCTGCCATCCATCCCATAAAGATTTCTGGATTTCTGGGGTGTAGAATTATAGAAGCAAACGATGCAAAGATACCCACACTTCCACAAACTCCTCACTTCTGTTTCCCAGAACCTCTTTCTATTGTATCTTCTGAACAAGAAACACCAAGACAAGAGCGTCTTCTTCTGTTATTCAGGAGGTGCAGAGCTCTGTAGACAGAGGCAATGTGCTTCCCGTTGCCTCAGTCACAGACAATGAACAATTATGAACTGACCAAGCTCCTCTATTCATCCTTCTGCAAACCTCCTCAGATGTTCTAGATTGGCAGATTACTCCAGAAAGCTGGTGTCTTATTTTAGCTTTGCTTTTAGATGCATTTGATCCCAACCATGTGATGGGGAACCTTAATTACTGAGAAAGGCACTGTGCCTCACACCTCTTCAGGTTACATGCTAGATTACAGCATTGTTAACATACAAAATGCTGGATTGTATCTGACTGCACTGCATTACAGGGTGATGCCAAGTTACCTTTTGAAGTTTCTGTTAAGAAGCTGACTCTGAAGGTGAAAATTCCTTGGGCAAAAGGGAACTCTGCCCTGGAGACTCTGTCCCTGCAGAGGCTTTACTCATCAACGTTTCAGTACCATCACTGTCGGCGTCAGGACTGACCATGGCTTCTGGCATCACGGTCTCACAGAGACGGTACAATCACTTCAAAAACTTTGGCCAACCTCATGAGAGTTCCTGAAGATTTAAGCCAGGACCTTGTGAGCGGAGTCAGATGGAGAGGAGTGCCATGGCTCTGTGCTCCCGTCAGTGCAGATTTCTCAGCAGATGACCAAGTTGGGAGTGAAGCAATCCAGATCCAATTAGTATGCTTGAATCAATCCAGACTCCAAGAGTTCCTAAATCTTTACTAACTTCCAGCAATCTTTACTTTCTATTATCTAGGACAGGCTTTTATAACTTATGTCATCTCTGTCATCAGAAAAGCACTCTAGCTGCAATAACTTTTCACACTGTACATCACTGCAATTTATTCATTTGACTGGAAAGGAAAGGATAACTGAGAAAGAGAGCTTTTATTGTGATGTGCTCTCTATTGCAATGCTTCCCACATCCATGCCCATTTGTATTCCATCACCTCTGGGTTATGAGCATTTCTGTCAATGGGGATTGTCATGGCTGTAAAGACTTAACTCCTAATACCTTCAGATTAAAGAATTTTTCCCAGGCACTTTTTTTTTTGGTTCATGTTTTTATAAGGCATAACAGTTAGGGGGTTTAGAGGTTCAATGATCACTCACTGGCAATCCTGTTTGCTTGTTTTCTTTGCCAGGAAGGCGGTAAAATGTATTTAACCTGATCCCCTCTGCAACATCAGCTTTCTTTTCTTTACTAAATGTTCTCTTGTCTCATCTTTGGCCTTTTCAAGCAGTTTCTAGGGGAAATCCCATGGGACAGGGTGCTAGATGGTAAAGGGGCCCAAGATAGTTGGTTAACATTCAACGACCACTTCTTCCAAGCTTAAGATCAGAGCATCTTAATGCGTAGGATGTCAAGAAAAGGAGCCGGGAGACCAGCATAGTTAAACGGGTAACGGTTGGGCAAACTCAAGTGGAAGAAGAAGGTCCACAGATCATGGAAGGAGAGGCTGGTCACTTAGGAGGAATATAAGACCATTGTCAGAGCATGTAGGGAGGCAACTAGGAAAGCTAAGGCCTCCTTGGAATTAAACCTTGCAAGAGAGGTCAAGGACAACAAAAAGGGTTTCTTCAAATACATAGCAGATAAAATTAACACCAGAGGCAATGTGGGCCCGCTGATGAATGAAGCGGGTGCCCTGGTGAGAGAAAATACAGAGAAGGCAGAGTTACTGAATGCCCTCTTTGTCTACACTGCTGGAGACTGTCCTCAGGAGCCCCAGACCCCTGAAGCCCCAGATGAAGTCAGGATAAAGGAGGAGTTTGCCTTGG
>NW_010306031.1:0-41094 GCF_000700745.2 Antrostomus carolinensis
GAGGCCTCCGGCCTCAGTCCCGGCGGGGAGGTGGCTCCGGTGCTGGCCGCGGCGAGATCATGTCGACCTAATGATCCCATGAGGTAATGAGAAGATAGTCATTAGCTCAGTCCCTCTGGGCATTTTTTTCTGGCCTTTTTTTTTCTTCTTTATAGTTACCTCCACACACACATGCTGGATTTTCAACATTTGTCTTAATAAATCTGATTAAGATCAACGTGGTGCTGTTAATCATGTTTTCCTTGGGATGTGGGATGATACTTTCTATGGGCATAAAGATCCTTTGGCAGGGGTAGCTCTGACTGTTGCTACTTCCTTGCATGTATTCTTACTTGTTTTCTTACAAACCATGTAGTAGGGCAAAGTTGTCTCATTTTCCAGTTCAAACACACATGCAGAAAGTTAAAATTGAATGCTGTTCCCAAAGACCTGAAAACATCCCCCTGTTTTACAGGGAAATCCTTTTATTTCAAAGCATCTGTTCACCCGTCTCATCTCAGGGGTGTTTCCTGCAAAATCCTCTGGAGCATTTGTGTCCCTTATTTTTGTACAGCAGTAGGGGCATAACCCCTTGGACATCAGGGTACCTCATAGCTAAAACCAGCTGGAGAAGTGGAATCATTCATGTCTTCAGACAGCAGATGGGAAGAATAGTTTCACTGCTGTGGCACTAATACCTTGGGAAATGTGAATTAAGCCCTTGGGTGTCCTACAGTTTCCTTCATATCCTAGGGTAAATTGGCACTGACAGAGTTTGGGTACTTAACCCCATTGGCTCCAAGATGTTGTACCTGTGGTGAATGGGAACCTTAGATTTGATAAGGATGCCTCACGCCAGGGGCCCACATTGTGTGACCGACCGTCTGTCTTCAGCAGTGGCTGTAAGTATAAGGAAGAATAAGATCAAGATGAGTATATCTGATAGTTTTGCCCTGATACACTCCCATTGTCTTAACTGTTCTCAGCCTAAAGGATTTCCACTGTGTAAGCACTTGTACAGATCTGAAGGCCTTCATCTTTGTAAACTCGTTATATCAATGCAAGTATTTTACCTGCGAGCATTTTGAGACTGAAGTTGCCTCTTGCCATAAAAAAGGACAGAATCTAGCCTGGTGGATCCCAGAGTACATCTGAAAGTAATTTGCGTCATGGTAATATTAAGATGCAGAAATAAATATTTGTCATGTTTCTAAGCAAAAGAAACGAGTCAAAAGCTGGAGAGCAAGGTACAGGAAAGTACAGGTACCTCATTCAGATCTGCAGTATGAACTGATTTGAGTGTAAAAACAAGTAGCGTCCTTAAACCCAGATCCTTTCCGGTGAATGCAGCCTGGAAACGTGTGACAAACAGATCCTTGGAAAGTCGTTGCATGTGTATTACCTGGATACATGCAGTAAGTAGAGATGGTATCCACATGGTGAGTAGCCTCTCATTGATTTTAATTTGGTTCTGCAAACTTGGACAGTACTTACTCTGTATTTGGATTTTGCCAGTGTATTAATTTACTTTTACCTTAACCAGACTAAAGGAGAAGAAACTTTGCCTTAACTGGCTATCTTGGCTTGCATCGGGTGATTGGAAAGCATGAAGATACACATCTCGGGTTGCAGGGTTACATGGAACATACATGAAACAGCACTCTCTGTTATGCCTTCCTTACCGGGAGTCCTGGGTACATACAGTCTTACTGCCAAAGTAGGCTAACATACCAAGCACAAGGTCTGTGCCACTAAATCAGTCTCCCTAATGATCCCTCTTCTACATCAGCTCTGCCCTTTCTCAGATGGTGTTTCCATCCTTGAGCTGGGGGATCTCTCCCTTGCAGCTCCTTTCCTGTAGCAATTCACATTAAGCTGAATCCTGCCTTTAGTTCAAATTTTTTTTACAAACCTTCCCATTGCTTAATGGGAAGCATGCATATTAGCTGTCAGATGTTTCTCAACTTTCTTTTCAGTAATTTCTCACTAACTTGTTGACATTTTACTTACTTGCTTCTGAGGCTGCCAAATATATGGCTAGTCATAAGCTGCAGCAGTCAACCACAAAATCCAAAGAACAGAAACAATTCTTTATTCATTTCTTTATTTTACACTCTACTAAAATCAATCAGCATCTACGTTACTTGCCAGATTTACATACATTTAATTTTCCTGCAAACTCTTTTTGACAAGGAGAACCTCCCTGGCTAAGACAGCTGCTTAAAGTTCAAGCAGCTACAGTTTAGGTCTGCACTTCAGTAATTACTCCAAGGTATCCAAAAGGTAATGGTGAGACTCCTGTATTTTACTGCATAGGCTATGTTGGAATCCACTAGCATAGGTATCTCAGGAGAAGTTGTATTTTCCAGGACCTTGTGACAGCAGCAGCTTTTCTGAAAAGCCTTGTAATTCAAAAGAAGCATGTAAACAGGGGAAAAGTCCTACCTGGCCCAGGACAAATTCACCTCCACTGTTTGTGACTAAGAGTTTTCCCAAAGACATCACCAGTCGTGGATAAAATGCCTGAAATTTATTTAAGAAGATAAATTAGTCATTTAAATGCTCTTTACACTCTCTTAAAATCAGATACACAAAAACTTCAGCACACCTGCCATTTCTGGGTGTGAAGACCTCACGTGGTGTGAGCCGTCTGCCTCCATGCTTCCAAACAATCTTCTTTGGCAGCCTGAGATGCTCAAGCTGTATTACTGCCACTTTATTCCATATAGCCGAGAGCAAGGGTCTTGATATAGAAACAGATGCACACTTGCAGGAGACAGAGATGAGGTAATTGAATACAGATCTTTTCTGATGCTCCCTTTGCTTAGGCGTGCTAAAGGCGGCTCTACCCAGTCATAATTTTACTGGGTTCTGTGTATGACACTTCAGATACATCTATTTGAACTCACTTTTTAATAACTTCCAACTTTGCTTTCCCAGCAAAAATAATGCCATACTTTCTCTACTTTTCTGCTTTTAAGCTTTGGATATTCTAGCCAAAGGAATAATACACCAATCCCACCAGTGTGGGATACCTATCCTGTGCACTTTTTGAGATTAATCCCGAAGTTCTCTGGCAAAAAATGCCCCGGACTTAGGCATCAAAATGCACTTCTAAGAACAGTTATCTGCCATTTTTCTGAGTTAGATGCATTTTCCACACTCTTGGAGGTAGGTGTCTCACGTTGTTACATCTAACCTGAGCACAGCAGACAACAGTCTGCAAAAAGTGTGTTTTTCAAAATAATACCAAGCTTGGCAAGCTCAGACTGGGTGGTGTCATCACTACAGAGCTGCTACAGACTTTTAGGCAGATTTTGCTCTAAATTTCCACTCCCCACTCAAAAATCCCTCCCTTGATATTTTGGTGATAATCATATATGTAGAGGCTGAGTGTCCTGGTCTAAGGAAGCCACACACAGTCAGGTTATGCTAACCTGGCTACAAACCACTCCGGTTAGCTCCAGCCCAGAGAAGACCAGAGAAGGGCAGGGATAAACGTAGTACAGGTACTCAGCAATCTAGGAGCAAAGCTCCTGCTCTGCAGGCAGGATTTCAGTTTTGACCATAAATTTATTTCTATGTTATTGTAGCATCCCAAACTATTCTGGTTTACACCTGCTGCTTCTGCTTTGTATACCATGAAGGTTGGGGCACAGTTCAAATAGAAAGTATGGCACCTGCATGATGTGAGGCATGAACCTGTTATAAGCTGACTTCTTAAGTGTAGCTTACACCAAAAAATGTTGCAGTGACTTGCACTGTACAGGCTTTTGCTGGACGAGTGTTACCAGCACCACTTTATGACTCTGCCACAGGCAGCCTGGGGAGGCCTTTGGTGTCTCTTTCTGGAAAGGGCAATGTGTGGAAGGAGAGGAAAATAAGGTTTGTGCACTGTGGCCAGGCTGGCGTCCTGTCACAGCTCAGTGTTTTCTCCATTTGGCTTGGGAGTATTTTCTGTGCTTTGGGAGACATAGGCAGTGTTCTGAAAACAGGGCAGGAAACTGCTGCTGTCCTGCTCTGGATGCAGCAGCGAGGGGCAGCCTCAAGGAGAGCCTGGGTGGGCTTGTGCTGGGTATGGGCTTCGGCTGTAGCTGCCCACACAAGCCACTTGCAAGCTGCCCAGACCTTTCAAGCCACAGCTGCTTTATGAGAGAAGAGCAAAACTGGCATCCAGCCCACAACATTAGAAGATTTGAGGCACCCTGTTGTTGCCATTTTGATTTCTGAGGAGGCAGTTTGCCTTAACACTTACTTCTCTTCCTACCTCCTGCTGTTTTGTTTTTTTTTCTACAGTCCTGACATCCTGAAAGCAACATAAACTTTGCCAGGTTAGTCAGGCTTTTAAGAAGTCTAGATTTAGCTAAAGCATTTCACAGCGCTCATGGCTGAACTTAACTGTTCACCAGGAAACTCTGCTGTGCTTAGGAATCACCATCATTCTGAACAAACACAGATGGAATTAGCATTCTTTCAATCCAGTTCCATAAAAAGCTTCAAGAGCTCAGTTTCAAATGACTGAAGTAATTTCCGCCAAATCTGGCTGGCATTAGATCTCAGCAAATTGCAAAAAAATACACAGAAGTGAAATGTTGAAGTGTGAAAAGAAATTGATTCTCTGTCAAGTTATGTTGCAGATGTGCACAAATTCTTACTGCAGCATGCACCCTGACTTTCGTGCTTGGTTTCAGCACATGTTGAAAGCTAGCTGTATGGATGTGACTCAGACTTTTAAAACTATGTTTCTCCCTGCAGAAACCACACATGGAGAACTTCGGTCCTACAGGATTTTACTTGAAAATTTCATTTTCATAGTTTGGATTTTTTTTCACCTCTGTGACATATCAAGAGCATGTGAAACAGAGCTTCTAGAATGGAACTTGTAATTCACATTTAATTAGAGGGTAGCAGGATATACTGCTCCTACTCTGATACAAAGGATTCAGAAGGCAGTATATAAAACATACAGTGATTTTGCAGAAGATGACTTACATTCCTAAGAATAAATCATATTTACAACTCTGCTGATGTGAAACACAGAGCTTATCCAATAGTCTGTCCAGCATTGTCTTCTATACCTTGTTATGATTTACAGCAGTGTTGATACTTAAGGCATCTGGTGATATAAAAAACAGGGCAAAGTGTTTTCTGAATGTCTTGAGTATTTCACACAACTTCTATTGTGTACCTCTGTTCTCTTGGGAAAGTGATCGTGATAGAGACTTATGTTTTAAGGAATGCTTTTCAATATTGGATTAACCAGCTGAAATCCAAAAACCAGTCCTCAAAAGTACCAGCTACTTCTGTGGTCAGAGCACTGTGATCCTCTCAGATCATAGTTTCAGGCTGTATTTTTAGCAAAATGCTAAATTATTAAATGTCCTTCTAAAAATTTATGGATTTAAATAGTTTAAAGAAGGTGAGAATATCAGTTTTCGTTATTTCCCCTCCCTTTCCAGGAGGCTTCTCCTGCCGATTCTCTCCCATGGGCTATCTTCCCTCTATTTCCTACTTTATGGCTGCTGCCGCAGTTTCCAAAGCTTTAAGGTCTTCAGGTCAGAGGGTACAGCGTGCTGCTGCACTGCTCCAGCACAGGTGAGTCTGTCTCAAAATAACTGGGACAGGTGAACAGCCTTTTTCTATTCCCTAAATAGCTTTAAATTAATGTAGTAGGTTTTTTGCTGTACCTAGAAGGCCCCTACAGTAAGATACACGCAGATAAAGTTATTAAAAGATAAATCAGTCACCAGCATATTATCAGAGGGTACATACCCTTCTCATATTTGCCTTGAAAAGAACAAATTCAGCAATTTTAAAAAACATTTTTCCTTAAACATTAGAAATACTTGCTTCACAAAAAATAGCAGAGAATCAAGGAAGGGGGGATATGTATGAAAAATATAATATTTGCCCACTTATTGACATCATTAATTTCTTTTAAACTTTGTAATGTAATGCAGGGGAGCACATGAGGTGGGTTACTGCATTCAGAAGCATTTTACCTTCACAGGTGAAGGTTCGTGATTTGAACCTTAGTTCCCAAATGGCTGACTTGGATTACTCTGTTACTTCCTAACTGAAGTAGTAGTAGTAAAATTATTTTTTTCTACTTCAGAACTTCTGCAGTTATGAAAAAAAAAAATCTTGACAGCTGAGTCTTGACCCAACATTCTCAACACGTGGTCCATTAAGCCAAGCAAAAGTCCCACTCAGATAACACTGCATAGAAAGTACTGGACTGGTTTCCTGTGTCAGTTTCTCATCACTGCACACCATGGTAACATCATGTAGATTTTATTTTTTTCACCAAGAGAAGCAAGGCTGTTACTAGAATAATAAAAAAGAAATCTAAATTCATAGCAAAGAGGACAATGGTCTGAGCTGGACATGCTTTGCAAATAGTGCACAAGAAATAGAGGTTTGGCCACATTTTGCTTGATAGCAAACAATTAAATAAAACAGAATTTTTGTTGAATATAGCCATTCGTTTATGCAAGGACAACATCTTTTCTCTTTCTGCAGGTGGAATGACTGTAATCTATTTTAAAAGGAAGAATGATGCACCTGCCAGTTTGATATTAGTAATTGAGCACTTTGCCTGCCTGCACAATCCAGGGACCATCTTTTGTGTAGGTCTAGCCAAGGTGTTACTGAAGAAAATAGTAGTATTTCAGTGTGGTATTCCTGAAAGGTTCAAGCCTACCTGGTCCAGCTAGCTGAAAGGTTACATGCCATGCTGATCATGATAGCTGGGCACCACTAAAGTGAAAATGACTGTTCTTATTAGTTAGGCTTTTGGAGAACTGAGCCTTATAATTTCCCAAAGGAAATCTGACTGTTTAGCTATCAGAGCTTTGCTACGTTGTGACAATTTTTCTGCTCACAAAGGAACCTTTCATTACCGTGGTAAAAAGAAAGATTGAAGCAAAACCCCCTAATATCCCGCTTCTTAGGAAACGAGCATAAATGCTTCACTAACAATTTGGGAGGTGAGGGGCGAAAATAAAAGGTCTGCGAAGCTGCAGCAGGGGTTATGGTCCAGCAGGAGAGTAGCTGGGGAATCTTGCGTGGCTGCTGACTGCTGGACAAAGCTTTTATTGCCACGAGCAACATAGGGACCGGGCAGCCTGACCGAGCACACTGACCCAAAGGAAAGTGATCTCTGTAAGCAAAGAGAATAGAGCTCAAACCTACCCACCCTCATTTCTCCTAGTGGCTTCAGTGGGGCAAAGTGACAGACTGAGGCAATGATCCTGCTAAATAAACTCCAAAATGATATTTTGCATTTCCACAGTAGTTTCTGGGAAAGTCTGCCCTATGTGGTGCACACCTTTTTTGTTGTTATGTTTTACTTTGTTTTTCCCAGACGTAATTCTTTGACACGCATAGAGAACCATGCCATGTATGTCACATCTTTCCCAGACATGATCTATAGGTCTGTAAAATTCCCCTGGTTTTCACAGGAAGAGATGGTAATCCAGTAAAAGCAGGATTGGGAAAATCTTTCAGGACTAAATACACTTTATAGTTTAAATAAACTTTCTAATTTATTTAAAAATAAAATGAATATAAATAAACTTTATAGTTTATTTAACATTAAATAACTTAATTTCTGGAAATTCTTTATGTTTAATAAACTAGAGCTATCACCAGGAAACCATTAGCATTTATTAAAATTCCTCTGAATTTTTTTTTTTCACCAGGCTATGGAAAAAAAAAAAAATTTGGCGTGTTCCTCATACAAATAACAGAAAAGACACATTTACTTCTGTGTACCAACTTCTTACCAACAGTGCTGTCCTCCGTTGTTGCCAAAGCCCAAGCTACCTGAATGTTTAAGCGCTTATCGATATGATTTCAGCCTTGTCTCATGTGAACGTCTGCCAGGCAGGAACTGGGCTGTCAGCTTCATCCCATCCAAAAGCCTTCCAGTGCCATGAGCTGAAGGCAGGTTCCAATTGTTAAGTCATTCTGGCCTGGGCTGAATCTAAAGGCAGGCTCCTGTAGCTAGCGGAAGTTGCTGGAGGCAACGGCTCAGCAAAAGGCGTTAAAATCATATGTCTCATAATTATTCTTTTGACTCAATTACCCATTTACTCTTTATTTTTATATCCAGTGGAACCTGAGGGCAGCAAATACTGCATAAGGGGAACAAATCCTGTATAATAGTTCTTGTTTTGGTACATTCACTTAGTGGTGATTTATTAAGGGCTGCTGAATAAGCCTGATTAAAATGCATAAACAGTTCTGAACAGTAAACAACCATGTCTAAGGATGAAAAAATGGGACCCACATGCTGTGCATGGAAATTGCCCTTAACAACATGGCCTATTGTTGAACAGATAGGAAGCCAAAGGTTGCTTGTAATCAAATTTGAAGTTTCCCATCACTTATAAAAGCAACACTTCCTTGTGTAAACGTTTCAGTTTGTTGTTGTTAAAAACTGCTTCCTGACTTAATCCCTACAGGAACCCCACGATTTCTTTGATTGTCAGGTAGAAAGACGATTTCAGACAAAGTAAATTTTAGATCTAGATAAAGTAAAATAAATACGCTTAGCCCAAGTGTTCCTGCAGCAATAAAATCTGCATAGCTTTCTAAGATTAATTAGAAAAAAATAACCTATTGCATCTATGTAGTCTCTTCTGAAAATTTCCTCTGTTCTTGCAATTAAAATAATGCGAAATAGCAGAGATACACAGAACACAGTGCAGCAGTACTAACTCTCCTAACTTTGTATGGCAGCTAGAAGCTCTCTGCAGATTTTTTGTTTTTCCCTTGATTAACAAGGTTAGTTAATTATAGAAAATTTCATATTAAATATCTGATCTAATATACACTAAGATAAAAAATTATAGTCTTTTCATTGTCAGGGGGGCTTTGAGTCATGCTTAGAGCAAACAAGGTATATTTTAAAAAATAAAAGTTGCTTTTTATTACTTTGACAAATGCAGCTTCATAGCAAGAAAACCCAAGTCCAAACTGAAATGCCATTACATTTTCCTCTGGACATAACGGGAACTTTGCCGGAGGCTTCCAATGAGCCAAGATTTCACCCGCTGCATTTGAGATCTCTGAACAAAATGATGTCTCCCTAACATTGTTAAAACATTTTTTTTTTCCTGTAACAAATAGGAACAAATTGTATTTAACTATATCCTCTCTGTTATCTGTCATCTTAGAGGTCTCTAGCAATAGGAGAAAGGCAAATATTGCACCCATCCCCAAAAAGGACAACCTGGGGAACTACAAGGGCTAAGGGACCTTGTGAGGTTCAGCGAAGACGAATGCCCAGTGCTGTCCCCGGGAGGGAAGCGCCTCTGCAGCAGCCCAGGCTGGGAGCAGCAGCCCTGGGTGCCCAGTGGGCAGCTGAGTGCAGGCCGGCTGTGTGCCCTGGCAGCCAGGACGGCCAGCAACCTCCTGGGCTGTATGAACAGGGATGCAGCCTTTGAACTGAGGGAAGAGATTATTTCTCATTTCTCAGCACCTGTTAGACCATATCTAGATACTGCAGCAAATTTTGGGCCCACCAATGCAAGAAAGTGATCGACAAACTGGAGCGAGTTCAGCAGTGGCCCCCAGGCTAGATGGAGACTGGAACACTTGCTCAGTGAGGAGAGACTGGAGGAACTGGGCTTCTTCAGCCTGAAGCAGACACAGCTTCAGGGGGAAACCAGCAGCCCTCCCCAGTACCTTTGGGGAGGTTAACAAGAAGATGGAGTCAGGCTCTTCACAGCAGAGCATGGAGAGAGGACAAGAGGCAACAGACATAAATTGAAACAAGAGTGGTTCAGACTGGATACAAGGAAAAACTTTTTCCCCATGAGGACAGTCAGGCCATGGAAGAGGCTGCCCAAAGACACTGTGCAGTCTCCATCCCTGGAGTTTTTCAAGACCCAACTGCATAAAGCCCTGAGCACCCTAGTCTGAGCTCAGAAGCATCACTGCTCTGAGCAGGAGGTTGAGCTAAAGGCCTCCTGAGGTCCTTTCCAGTCTGAATTATCCTATAAGCCTATTCTAATATTCATGAACAAAGTTCCTGATGACAGATCTGTGTAAACTATGCTGCAACATCAAACCAATTTTTAATAGTGTAATTGACAATTTCCCATGTAGTAGGCTTTACAATGTGTGTTGGACCTCAAGAGAGAGCTGCCTGAGTTGAGAGAAAGTGGTGAAGAAAGAATATTCCTGTGAACCAGCATTAGTATTTTTTGTCCTAACCATAGAGTTACACAAGTTTCATGAAGTCAAATACAAAAGTGAAAGTTCTGTCTCCTCTTTCTTTTGGTTATTAACTGATTTGGGCATTTGATGTAGAAAATTCATAAGTCAAAATTAGTCAAAAGTTCGTTATCTATTTTAGGATTACTTATTTTCAAATTAGAATAGCATTCATTGTCCTGGTGTATTGATGGCTTTTTCCTGACATGGAACACTATTTCAAGCATGTGTTAATACTGTTAAGCTTTCACTTAAGATTAAGGTTATACCTTAAATATTTTAAGAGTGATGGGATTCACAGTATCATGGGGTGCAAGGCTGTATGCATAGAACACTACTGTGGTGAAGATAAAAGATTGCATATAAGAAATCCTCTTTCTTCTTTTCATAACATACAGGTTGTTGTGAAAATAATTGTTTCTGTAGATTAGAAGCTCCTTAGATGTGAGATACAGTCTGTTATTACCTGCACTCGGTGTCTTTTGCATTCTTCACTTGTCTGCTTTTAATATGATGCCAAATTAGCATACCATCCTGTAGATGTTCATTTACATTTTGCTCTTCAAGCAAACAGAGAGGAAAGAAGCTATTTTCTTTCCCAGATTTTTACAAGTATCAAGCAATGTACTTTAATTTCTGTTGTTACTCTAAAAACCTTTTTCTGATTATTTTCACAGAATGCAAGGATATATTTTGGCAATAGATGTTACCTAAGATTCATTACTTTAAAATCTGTCTTTTCCAATACTTCTTCATTTTCTTTCTCTTCACTAAAATTCAGCTGTACTATTTTTTCCTGCTTTGCACAAATGCACATCTGTTACAGAGTGCTTCTGTATTACTGGAAAAACACTATACCTCATTACAATTCTTACAACGTCTCTCAGTTTATATCCATTTAATACAGCTCTCTTATTTCATTTACGGAACCATTTTTCCCCAGTGTAAAATGTCACTGTCAATACCACATTTGATTGATATTACATATCAATCTTTTATGTGATGCTAAATCAAAAAGCCTCTTTGTAGTCAACTTCGGGTGTTTCCTACTTCACACTTGTCAGTTTTCATTGTCTTTCCCATGAAGAAGTTAATCGCATTAGTCAAACACAGTTTTCCCTTTATATATCCATGCCGACTAATGCATATCTCTTCATGTCTTCCCAGTTATCTTTCCAACTAATTACTGAAACATTTTTGTGTGTTTTCTTTGGGTTTTTTTATATAACAAATCATACCTAGGTAGCATGTATTTGGTAGATCAGTTAACTGAGATACTGGGCCAACAGGGAGAAATTATTTAGGAGATATCCTAATATTACAAAGAGGTGTAATTGCCAGGGAATGGCCCTCTATGACATGCTTACCATGTATTATTTAACCTATCACTGTGTGTCCGTCTGTCTGTCCTATGTACATAAACTCTGATTCTGCATTAGCCATGTATAGGCACATTACTGCAGCCAGTAACCCTTATTTAACTCATCTTCTCAGGCTATTGGAATAGAAGTCAAAAGGATGTGATCAATTACTCAGTTAAGGTAGATTGCAATCTAGCCAGGTATTTGCATAGCACTTACTCCCTTGTTTGCAATTACTTCTTTTTTTTCTTGCCTACACATTTCCGTAATTTAAATGTCTTATTTTTTTACTCTGCAGAAGAATGTGTGATGTCTCAATGGTATCATGTAAGAGCCATTCGCTTTTCATTATTAAAGTCATTACAGCTAGTCAAACACTTGCTGACAAAATGTTTTTGTTTGGAAAATGCTCATTTGAAAATACCGCAATATTTTTGTCTAGAAAGCCATTAACAAAACTGAAAACTTACATTTTGTTACTATTGTCACTTGGTTTTGATGCTAAAGTACCAAGTAATCACTCTCATCAAAATAAAACAGTAAAATAATCTACAAGTTTCAGGAGCAACACTTACCTGAAATTTCCCTTTATAGGAAGTAATAATATCCCAAGTTATTATTCCAGTTGGGAATGCAATTTCAAAAGGTCAGAAGTGATCATGAAATAGATTACTTGCAAGGCTTATGATTATGTTTTCTGACTGTCTTCACACCAGCCTCAACGCAAGGGCCATTTTTGATTCTCTGAAGCTACTTGAAATGTAATATTGCCAGTCATCACTACAGAATCTTCTCTTTGACACAGGCAATACCTTATCAGCTGCTGACAGCGTGGGTTTTTTCTTACTATTGTGTCTAACTTACAAAAATGTTACTCTGTTTTGATTTGAAGTCATCTCTTTGTTTTTTTCCCTAGATATTAAACCCATACATGTATTTTTGTATGCTGTCATAACTCAGCTTGAAGAGGCATTTGTAATACCCTCGCATCATGTGCCCTTATTAGATCCCTGCCCAACCTCTTGCACCTCATACAATAAATCTCTCTTTTCAGATCTCATGCAGTCACCCTTTTCTTTGGTCTTAGTTAAACCCTCCTTTATGATTTTTTTTGCCATTTGATACCACTTCAGAAGGCCTAGTACTCGTATTATATCACTGGACGGGATCATACCATTGTATGGGATTGTGTTCAGTTTCACATATGATCTTTTACAGGTGCTGTATATCTGGTTTGTTTTTTATAGAGGTAACACTGGAAAGAGCCATTTTATTTTACACCTATTCTAGTTGTCCTATTAGTTGTCCTAATTACTGTTATTATATTATACTTACTATATTACATTATTTTTACATTATTAGTGGTAATATAATTGGAAAGTCTAGAGATCAGCTGTTCATGGGCCATTGTGCAAAGAGCTGTATATGCAGATACTAAAATCGATATGAGTTTTATTTAAGCCATAGGTACATTTTCAGTATTCACTGATAGCACTTAGAATCCTCGATTTCTATTTCAAGTAAGTCTGAAAAAAACTTTGAAGATGAGCAATGCTATCAGATAGAGCATGGATCCTTGAAATACAGCAGTGAGGGTCCCGTGTGATTTGGGACATTTTAATACAGTATTACTTTATTTCTTGCACCTGTGGTGGTGTGCAGCAGACACTTTTTTTTAGCTTCTCCCATCTCACCAAGGACTTGTTCCTAGGCACCTGGGGGTGAAATTCTGGTGAACATAACAATACCCAGAGTAAAGACGCAGCTTATTCCAAGTAATGATTTAATATAATAATAAAATGTTATCATGAAAAATTTTGAAAGAATAATGTTACTCACAGCCTCTGCCTGTTTAAGAATGCCTGTAAATCTGTACAAGAAACATCAGAATAGTCAATGACCTACTGGTGATTTTTATGCTACAATTTATCTAACAAGCCTTCTAGCCATATAATTTTACTGTTAAAGAGCAATGACTTTTAGTGGACTCGGCTCAATTAACTGCCGACTTAACTTTTCCTCTGTGTTGTAATTAAAAACAACAGCAGTTGGAGGAACAGTTTCTGTATTTGTTTGTTTGCGCTGCTTCTGAGAGAACAAAGTGAAAATCCCAGATTATTGATGTGATAGCTTCAGGAGCCTTCCTGTTTACAGTGTCTTGACCATGCATCGGATTAAATACATGTGGGGGCCAAAGGCCACAATCAGACATTCACCACAGAAATGACAGTGCTTGTTTAAATGCCGCTGCCCCCCATGCCCCCTTTCTCTGCATCTCCAAAGCAGAGCTGCCAAAATAGGTTGTGTAAGTGGCTCTGCATCTTCCTGTATACAAATATCAGTAATATCAGATAAATTTAATTGTCCATGAAGAGCTGTTTAGGATAAACTCAGTGACTTTGCAGTGAAGACAGTGTGAGTCCTCACATGAACCATTTTGGACACGCTGCTGTCTGAGGCTACATTAAATCGCTGTTAACTAGTTCCATGTTTTGTCCTTTGGCCTTCCCACTTGTCGAAGGTACTGTGAAGTTGTAGGTGGTGCTGTCTTCAGAAATTCCCCATTCATACTGCATGTGACCCAGGTGACCAGTGGTTCCTTCCCTTTTCTACCACCTCACCTAATTGCACCCTCCTCAGCATCTGCCTTCACTCTTTTAATCATCTTTGAATGAAGCACTGAATTATCCTTTGGCCTCTTCCTCCCCTCTGTAATTCCTTTCAAAATTGTATTAGCTACTTTGGCTTAGTGAAAGGTAAACTGAGGTGAAACAGGGGCTGGAGCTAAGGAACTCTGAGAGTTGTAATCTTACCAGTCAAGGCAACTGTATGGAGACAACATGGTAACTAAAAAATGACCAAACAGTGGCTGTAGAAATCCCAGGATTTTGCTTTGTAATGGCTCTGAAACAAGCAGTCAACAAACAGGCTTTCTGTGTTAGGCAGTGATCGTGAATAGATCATACCTGATTTGCCAGGCAAGGTTCATTGACCAAGAACTGACTGTGAATTTATATGTCAGCAAATGTACAGCACTCCTGCACTGTGCCAGTGACTTAGTGGCATTCTGGTGAGTCTGAAGGGATATTACTTGCCGACTTTTGTTTGTATTTATTTTTCATTGTATCCACTGATGGCACCAAGTTAACTTACACAGTAGCTCTTTTTAAAGTAGAAAACTTCCACGTTTACTAACAAAACTACTTTTGTTCACAGTGAACATATACAAGTGTCATGCAGTGCTACTTTTATGTTGGTGATATATTAAAACAGAATAACAAATACTTGCCGTATGTTTCTCCACTAGATTTCATAGCATAACAGATGTCAGTATAAGGGAATAAGAGGAATACTCCACCTAGATGCTATTTATGTGCAAACAATAATTTCCTTACTTCAGCTTCCCGCACCTGGCCAAAACCACAAGTGTAGTTACTTTAATGTCAGTTGCCCTTTCTGAGAGCAAAACCTCCTGTAGTGAATGTGGGAAATGGTCAGGAACCTAAATACGTTCTCCTGATGGAAAGCAACCTTATTGTGAAATATTAAAAAGCATCTCTGCCAGACAAAATTATCTACACAATTTTCTTATTTCCCTGAAGAATTAAAAGCCCTTAGGGTTTGATGTAAAGTATCCCTTCGGTTTGCAAATCTATTGTTATTGTCTTTACGGAAAGTGTGGAAATTCTGAAAATTATACCAAAGGCTGCCACCCGATGAGCTGCCTGCTGCTGCCCAAGACAATGACCACCAGCTTTCAAAGAAAGAAAATTGATTTAAAAATCAGTACTTCAGGTTTTAATGTCAGAGTCTTAAGTATAAAAGTACAGTTTAAAACATGTCTGAGACACTACCTACATCGTTGTGCTCAGAGGCGGAATACTGCAAAAGCTTTAACGATTCAGTGTCTTTTACAGGGAGGTCCCTTCCAATCCCCAACATCCTGTGATTCTGTGATTCTGTGAGATGTTTTGTGCTGAACCCAAAGCCACAGTGAACTGTGTTATCATCCACTAATGGCACACAGGTTATTTACCAAAGATGCTGGCCCTTTGTAGAGACAGGTAGAGGGATGGACTACATCCCAAGAAGAGCAAACTTGTTTTGTTAATGGCAGAGGAGCAGTTCTTTATTCTTATCTCGCTAGGGTCAGACTCTGACAGCCTCCTGCAGCATTTTTAGTGCCTTACTCCTTCAGTAACTCAACTGCAATCCAGGAGAAAAGGATCATTATTTAAGGCAGGTAAACAGAGCAGAACCTGGCCCGCGGTCAATAAGTGATTTGCAGAAGGGCCTTTTAAAAAGTACTGTGAATGACTGTTTACTTGCCTCGAGGCGGCAAACAAAGACAACCTCCAAATCCCACTATAGCAACTGGCTATAATATAATCCTAGCCAGCCTATTTCAGTTTGTTTCAAATACACTGTCCCAAGTGAAACGGGAATTTCAAGGAAGCGAAGTTAAAAGATGCTGGTAAATGAATCTCTGCTACAAAGGCTGAAATAGAGGATTACAAATGAGCGATCCCTTTAGTTAGCCTGCTAAATTGGTGTGCAGGCCTGGAAAAAGAGAACAATGAACACCTCCTGACACCAGGCTGTTTGTCTGGTGAGTATCCCTCAGTGCAAATGTTGGTACTGTGTGAGTATTTTTTGTGTTTCTATAAAGTCCTAATGAGCTCCTTGGGTGAGAGTGAAACCCTTTGCTTTTTCACACTGTGCTCAAGACCCTTAAACTTCATGGGGTCAGCCCTAAAGAAAGGGTAATGGACCATGAGGTCCAGCTTAATAGACCCGATATTAACACAGCAGCAAGAATGTCACCAAATGCAAAGTTTAGGGCAGGCAATGAATGAAGTATTTGTTACACTTAAATAATATACGAAGATTATAACAGAGTAGTAGCACTATATCAATGTCATCATGCAGGACTTTGAAAATCTCCCATGTATGAAATAACTTTGCAATGCATATTATAAACATTTGCAATGTATTATAAACAACACAATTTACCTACATGCCCTAAATGATTAATTACATTAATGTGTGTTAAATGTCATATCTAGCCAACAATATTCTTGAGAACTGGTCTTTAATCTTGGACCTTGAAAAACCTAAGTGTAAGAAAAACCTCTCTAATCTATCAGATTGCAATAAGAGAATATTTGCATATGAGAAGCAAAGAGTTTATTCATTCAGTGGCTGAGATTCCAGCACTGACACATCAACGATTTTATTGGAAAGTGAATGAGGTTTCTCACTTTTAGTGAGATGAAATGCTTATTTGTACAAATAATGTTTCATCTGACTAATGAAGTTAATTAATAACTCATGCTAAATTATGAACCAATAGGAGGCCTGAGCTTTCTTGACTCTAACATTCATGTTAAAATGAAAAAATAAAGTAGCGTGTGCTAATGAGAGCTCTAATTAAAGCAAAGGAATAAATGCCGTTATTTAGGAACACCAGGGATCAGCAGTTCAACAGCTTATTTAGTAATTATTTAACTTATTTTCATAGGCATATGTTTGTAAGCCCAGAACTGCTTAACACTATATTTGAAATAGCCCTATATTAAACTTTATTTGTAGATAAGGAGCTTTTATTATTGTCTCCACTTTGTATTGTTAGAAGAATTAAAATACAGATATAAATAGCGCTTTGATGAGCTTTCTGAAAGTGGCAAAAAGGCATTTCTAAAAAAAAAATAAAATAAAAAATTAATTGGGTAGAGTTTGCTTTCTCTTTTAATGACTAGCTGAGAGGAAAATATAATAATATACTTCCAGGAACAGCTACTCTATGAGGAATGTGTACTGTCCTTTTGAAATAAGACCCCACACAGATGTATGGTGCTTGAAATGGGAAACAGAAAAATTAAGCAAAATAAATATTAGTAAAGTTAGTAATTATATTTAATTTGATAAAAATAAAAAATTCATTTTACTTTGAAAAAAAGAAAGTTTTCTGTGTGTAGGTGCCTGACATCATTCTGACCTGGCATTCACTAGTATGTGCTTGCAAGTGATGGGAACAAAGAATGGCCCCGACCTGCCGGGGACTCCAGGCAGACAGGAGGGACAGTCTCTTCTCTTGGTGAGCAAATGAAAATAATGGAGCAGCATTGCCTGCTTTCTGCCATAGGACAGTTGCAAACAGGTTATCTAAAATACAGATTTATTTTCTTCCTTCTGAGGTTAATTAAAGGATGATGGGTTAATGGAGAACAGGTCCTCTTCTAAGAGTGCCTTTCTTCCCACAGGGACTTTGCATAGAAACTCACATGCTGCTGAGTGTTCCCTGAGTTGGCCAGGGCAATGGCAGGAGATGCTGAGCTGAGTTAGCCCAACATCCAGAGTCGGCAGCAGAAACTGCACAAAACTGTGCTTATCTCACTGGAGGACTCGGGTGGAGACCTCCCTGTGCAGCACAAAAACTGATCCCATGACAGTTGTGTTTCTAAAGCCAACTGATGAGCTTGTCCACATTTCCAGACCTCTCAGGCTTGGACAGCAAGCCAGGATGTATAATGGAGAAGGAAGCCATGAAAAGCAGAGATAAATTGCTTCACTGACATCTCTTCTGTGGCTGCTAGAGAAAAATGTAGAACCAAAGTAATTGCCAAGGCACCCAAAGAGGATTAATATTGCTGACTTTTCTATTTGCTGCCTCTCACAGAAGTATTCAGTGCTCATCCTACATTTTTGAAAGTTAGTGGTTCAACATGTCATTTAATTATTAAAACATTATAAAACATAATAATCCTTTAAATATTAAATGAAAAAATACAGTTCTCTGTGTTTTAAAACTTAGAACTCAGTGTTCACGAGGAGGGAACGAAAGCTCATTGAACTCAAGTATTGTAATATAGTTGCCTAGACCTTGGTATAGCTCAAAGCTTTGCATGGAGAAGCTCTACCTGGCTGAACCTGGTCCTTTCCAGTAGCAGCACCACTGGCAAGTTATCTTAAGAGCAAGGGCACCAAAATTATAGTCAAGAAGGCGAGGCTCTGCTAGACAGCCATGCAGGATGGAAGTGCAGCTCTATTGCAGGAGTATGCATGTCTGCATGAATTATGAGCTTAAATTTTATCAATACTGAGTGAAATTAAAGTAACATCTTCAAAACTTCTTCCCTGACTGAGGACTCTGTTCCATTTTGAATTTGTCTCAGGCATTTAAAAAACCAACTTCCTCCATCTGCCAATGAGGACATACTCAGAGATCCAGGACAGTAGGTGCCTTTTTCCACATTGCAATGTAAGCAAGGCGACCAGAGACTCTCAGATCAGGAGAACAAAGCAACTTTCAAGTTTATCATCTGAGGTTACTTCATACCATCCACAGTTGGTGAACATATGTTGCAGCCTTGAAAAAAACCAACTCTGCAGGATTTTAAGCTTTTTATTGAAAAATTATGAAACCAGCAATTCAAAGTTAATTAAAATCTGAACCAAACTATTCTAACTTTAGGAAAACTACCTACAATGAAACAATCCAGTTATGAATCAAGCTTAATGAGAATCAAAGCAATTATTGTATAAATAAAATGTTATGAAGTCACAAATTATTTTGAGCAGTGGGTGAAATCATCAAGGAAACACTGTACATTAAATTGAGAATTTATGTGACACAAACTCAGAGGAAGATTTGAAACCTGCTCTCGCAGTTCTTGAACAAGTGGTATGTGGAGTACTGAAATATGACTATATACGAGTGTATGATATATGCCTTAGAAAAAGAGACAAGTGGGGGGGTTAGGCTTTTCCGTCTTGTGTTTTCCACTGGTTAGGCCTAGACAGCTTCCTGCTCATCATATAGGCCTTCTAGGTCACTTTTCAGGTGTGATTTCAGGTGGTAGTTTGAGATGCACTGATTGAAAGGGGACCTATGCTCTGATTTTTGATGATCTGGCTCAGAACACGTCTCATGAAGTCTTCTGTAGATGTTGCAGTAGTTAAGGGAGAAGATAGCATCTTCAGATTATACTGTCTTTGGAACATGAGGGTTAGAGCTATGGCCAGCTGATTTAATTTGTTTGATATTTCATACCATGCAGTTTACTTTAATCATGAGGTTGCTCAGGCTAGCATAGTATAGCAGGCTTCTTGCTGTTCTCATTTGGCCTGAAGACATTGATGTTCTCCAGAGAAAACTCTGTGTTCCAGGTTTTCTATCTCAATAAGAAAGTACAGTCCTTACTCAGAGGTCCATACTCAACTGGACATAAGTCTAGCATGCAGCAGACTTGCACTCAAAGTATAAAAATCATGAACTCCAAAGGAGGTGACTACAGAAATTTTTGTGTCTGACTCCCATTTCTCTATGAGGAATAAAAATCCCTCCTAAGGAATAAGAAAAATGTATCCTTATGTATATGTATACATATATATGTGTGTGTGTATTTAAAAAGAAATACAACATACTTAGAAAAAATAATAAACCTTACGAAATACAGTAATCTGAAGTTTATACATAGTAAGTTTTATTCCAGTTTATATTGAATGTATCTCTGCATAGATATGGGGCAGACCTATGTGTCTATGCAAGTTCTGAAAAAGAGCTAGTAAATTTGAAAATCTGTTATATTATGCAGGGCTCTGAAGAACTCAGAGTCTCTTACGGAGCGGAAGCAGAATGTTCCATTTGTAAGTTAGGATTGTGCTTTTTTAATGCTTTTTCTTTCTCATGAGCTGTATAACTTCTGAATTATATTTTAACATTTATACTGCTGTTAATAAAATAGTCACTTAGGTAGATGTTGCTCCATATTGCTTTACTGTAAATAAATAAATAAATAAATGTTTGCCTGGGTTTACAGTGTTACAAATAAATGAGAGAGATCTAGCAAACTCTGAACAACTGGAGCAAACTCTCCAGAACATACATTGCTGTGTATCTTGGATCTTGAAGTCTCTTGTATTTAGATTGTAAGTATTCATTCCAATAATGTGTTATTTCATATATCACTTTGCTTTTAGTTGAAATTTTTCTCACTCTCGGCAGTCAAAGATGTATTATAAATGCTGGTACACTTATGTAAGTGCTCACAGAGTCCAGAACAAATCTTATCAGAGGTGGTGTATCTCACTTCTGGTGATGGAGAGAATAGAAACGGGATGCAAAAGCCATTGCCACAAAATTCTAGCTTTGTGGGAAGCCTTCCTGAGGAATGATGTAGTGTCTAATATATGTTACTGTATTAATATACTCAGATTAATAACATACACCATTTTGCAGTAGTCTAACAGCAAACAGTACAGTCTTCTCCCTGACAAAGATGATACAAGAAAAATACAGTGATAACCTGTTATCCTGTTAAATTCCTTTGCAGTGACAGAGCTCGGTAAATGCATTTCCAGTAACAGCCTTTGCACAAGGCTGTGCACTAACACCAGCAGACAAGTCAGCTGGCAAACAACCACTGAGAGCTGTGGCCACGTTTCTCCCCCAAGTGCCACCAAAATCCTGGACTGCATCTGCCAGTTGGAGAAACATGGGCTGGAGCAGGCTAACTCGACTTCAAATTCGAATCACAATAGTCAAGAGTACAAGTATGTGTAACTCCAAACAAAAAGGCTTCCATCTTCTGAAAGTTATAGTGTAAACAATGAAATTAGAAATACTATTCCTTTCCTGGAAACCTGGAATCTGTTTTTTCATAGTGAAAAAATACCATTTTTCAGTATAGCAATGGCAACGAGAGCTCTGCCTACAAAAGTTTCCGAGAGCATAGGTAACCTGTGGGGGAAATCCTGCCTGTTCAGCAGTCAATGTTCTGGGCTTAGATTTCTTCTCCAGTAATTGTAAACTAACAATTATTTGTTTAAACAGAATTAAAACAAAACCATTGACTAAGTAAAGAATAAATACTCCAGTCTCAAACCTAAGCAAATCCTCAAAACTTTACACTCAAATGATCGGAATAATGGATCTTCTCTTCCTAGCATGAAGGTACAAAATGTGTAACAACAAATATTTTCACATCCAGTTAAGTACAGAAGGGTCTCTTACTTCTACCCTTGAAGAAGCATCATGTCAATGTATCATCTCTGTTTTGTATTGTGCCAGAGGGGACATGTGATCACCACTAACTTCCCTCTATTTTATAGCCCATGAGACATCATTTCCCTTGTAGGCAGAATCAAACATCTGAATCACTCCTGCATAGTGGTTGCATCCTGTCTGAATGCCTTTTATTTACAAATGGATTCACAGTCTGGTGAGTCAGATTAAGTACCAGTCTGTCACAGTGAAAACAGAGATAACGCACTTCTTCGCATGGCTGAGAGTAGAGAAAGAAGACTGTGAAATATAAAGGCAAACTCTTTGAATTCAGTTACTTTACTTCAGCACACAGAACTTGGGGAGATTGCTTTCACAGCAAAATCAGGTTCTATAGTGGACCCCATAGGGTTCTATAGGGACCCCATTTCTTCTGTTAAGGCAACTGCTTCTACTTCAGTGTTTCGCAAAGATGGAAATGCTGGATAAGAGTAACCTCCAATTTGGATTATTATTTTATGAGGAAAAAAATAGTGCCTCTTGAAGACAGAGACAGAGGAAAGTATGTTAAACTGGAAACGTAGGGAACACGCAGCCTCTAAGCACCACTCTCAACACAGAGAGCGTGTTATCCAGCACACGGGACTCATGGTCAGAACTCAGTTTTTGCTTTCGTTTTCCACTGGTGGGAGGTCCAGACAGACCTCACTTCAAGAGGGCAGGACAGGATGTGCCTGTCTCTGAATGTGGTTTTCCAACAGCATTAAGTGAATGAAACTCAAGAAATTCCTATAAGCTCCCTGTCAGCCTCTCCTTTATGCTCCTTCTCCTGCTGAGCTGTGCTGGATGAAACTTACAGTGTCCCAGCTGAAAAAATAAGAATGTATTTTTTAAAAAACCCTGGGATAATTCCTTTTTCTCTTTGGTGGGATAGATTCAGTGGGCTAAGGTTGGAAAGGGAAGAAGGTAAATCTAAAAAAAAAAAAAAAAAAAAAAAGTTGATTGAAATGTTCAGGATTTCACTCTTTATTTTTTCTTTCTTAAATTTTGCCTATTTTTCTTAATTCTTGGTATGAGGATCAGCAGGAGGAACAGATGGAAACTCCATGAGTACACTGCACCAGGGCAGCTTCTGCTTGTTGCAAATTTGCTTCCATTACACAGATGTCAAGAAAGAACATCACCTAATTTGGGGAAAAATTTTTCAGAAGTCTGTTTCTCAGATTCTCGTGCAGTAAATAGCACTGCTGCTCTTTGTTGCACCCCCCAGGCCGTCTTGGCAAACCTAAATTTTCAGTACTAAAGTTCATTTGTGCAATGAACACCAATTTTTTTCTTTCCTTTGAAACATCACCTACTAGGCACTGAAATAAGTAACTCGGAGGCAAAATCTGACCAGCACTTGTGTATTTTCTTGTGTATTAATCCTTTGCATGGTTAAAAATACCAAAGCATTCTTATTCAGTTTAAGTTATGTGTTAAATCCTGTTTACTAAAGGGGAAATAAATCATTATATTCAAGTATCGAGTGCATATATGAGAATATAAACTATACTGATTGTTTTCCTCCTTACATTGTGTGTGATCAAATTTACATTAAATGCCAACAAATATCTGATAATTTTAATGGTTTAAAGGTTTCCAGATGTTTAAAACAATAATTAAATGCATTTTTATTTTTGTAGATAAATGTCACCTAACCTGCTCTGTTGAGTAACATTTCCAAACCCCAACTTGTTAGTATAACAAGCCTCTCTTCTCTTCTCTTCTCTTCTCTTCTCTTCTCTTCTCTTCTCTTCTCTTCTCTTCTCTTCTCTTCTCTTCTCTTCTCTTCTCTTCTCTTCTCTTCTCTTCTCTTCTCTTCTCTTCTCTTCTCTTCTCTTCTCTTCTCTTCTCTTCTCTTCTCTTCTCTTCTCTTCTCTTCTCTTCTCTTCTCTTCTCTTCTCTTCTCTTCTCTTCTCTTCTCTTCTCTTCTCTTCTCTTCTCTTCTCTTCTCTTCTCTTCTCTTCTCTTCTCTTCTCTTCTCTTCTCTTCTCTTCTCTTCTCTTCTCTTCTCTTCTCTTCCTTTTTCATATTTTTCTCTTTTTCTTTCTTTTGTCTTTTTTTGCTTTTGCTTTTTTTCTCTTTTTTCTTTTCTCTTTTCTTTTCTCTTCTCTTTTCCCCTGTATTCTGCCGCCGCCCCGCTAGCTGCCTGTGGGCGAGCTGCGGTGGAAGGTGGGGGGGTGCTGCCCCCCGCAGGCAGACCGCCCGGCTCCGCGTTGCGCTACCGCAGGTCCCCGCCGGCTTCACGGGCAGCTATCAACCAACCCCAGCTCTTTGACAAAGCTCGTGGGTACACAAATAGCAATGAGAGAGAACTAATGAGCTAGCCCAGGGCTGCACATAAATTCTGGCTAGAGGTGAGTGTAGTTAAGTGGCCATTAGTGCCTGCGCCGGGCACGCATGAGCGAGTGTGCGTGTAACTGCACTGCTGTGACTGCCACTATTAATAGCTCAATAGAGCAGTGGAAACCACTCCACACTAGCGGTGACTCTTTCCAACCAGGATCAGGAAACCGAGAAGTGTCCAGATGAAATAACTATGTACTCTTCATTATAAGATCATTACAATTTCATACTATTAATCTTATCAGTAAAACATTATATTTGTATTGGGATTTTTTTTTTTTCAGTTACTTGCAGTAGCAATTGAAATACATTTCTAGATTACAGAGCTATACATACATACTGGGCAGGTGTAAGTCTCCTAATGCAATTGGAGTCACTGGAGCTACCTCAGTATATACAGTTGAAGAGCTTTCCCTAAGAATTTCTCTGTAGAAAAATGCTGGTACTACAGCTACATGCTGCTCTCGTGGTCTCTGATAATTTATGTAATGTTATTTGTGGAAAAAAATATACATCAAAAATATTTTATCCAAAGCTAATGAGGAGTTTTCTTCCAGAGAATCTTATTATCCAATCCTGGACTATTCAGCTAACCTTTTCCATAAAGATTCATTATTACAGACAAACACAAGTGCTCTGTAAATAAGGCACACTTGTCTTTACCGATCTGTGAGTCTGGATTCTTTCTATTGCTGTTCCTCAGCCTATCAATGGCTTGTCCTGTGATCCTGGCAATGTTTCTTAGCCCAGCAGTGTCTTGTAATCCTTAGATCAAGATCAACTAGATAATCATTGGGAATTATTAACTTCTATGGGACTGGAAAGGAGTTCTGAAGCATAATGGCCTTTCCCCCCAGCCGAAATGCCTAATGGCATCCCTTCCCCTGGGGAGTGCAATAACATCTGCTGAGGGTTTCTGGTAACAGCTTACTTCTGATAGTCTTGAGTGACATTATAGGGGTGAAGCAGCTTCCAAATGCCATTTTCACACATGCCATCTCAGTACCATTGTAACACACACCATTTTATACATCCTAATGAAGACTGGTTCATTAAAAACTACCAGTGTTAGCAATATGATTCATCTAGACCCCTTAAAAACCCCAAATATCCATCATGCTGGGTAGACAGTTGGCTCCTTCACTGAACACTGAGACCATCTGAAGGCGGCCAATGCAGCAGTGGGAAATGGCGCAGCTGCATAATATCCCAATGTGCTGGCAGGCACAGCTGAAGGGTCCTGAGGTCCCAAAATCAGCCAGAAGACATGGCTTGCCTGTGCCCCTTGCTCTGCCTTCCTGCGCCCTTCCTAAAAGCCTGACAGATCCCAGCAGTCTGGGTTACTTGATGGGAATCAAGAAGAGGCAACTTCTCAATGTCCAGGTATTCAAAGCCTGTAGCATTTGTATAGCCCTATCTATTTCAATATGTAAATAGGAACAGCCAGATTTCAAGGAGCACTCTATGTTCTTTAGAACAATCACATACTTTCTAGTTTTATTAGGAGCTAATGGGAAGCCTTTTTCTCTTTTGTACTGGTGGTATTTATTCTGTTTCCTCTCCTAAGCTGTTCTCCTATTCACGAGAAACAGCGGCTCTCCTTTGAATTTGTGAGTGCACTGTACCACTGGCCATAACTAAAGCAGCCAGAACCATCTGGTAATTCATTCTTAATGAAAGCATATGTTTAGAAAATTATAATTTTTCTTTTTTTTTCTTTCTTTTCTTTTCTATCTCTATCCTGTTGGTGTCAGCACCCTCTTCCCTATTCTGCACTTCAAAAATGATAAATTTAAATACATTTTAAATACTAAGCCTAGCCTGGATTTTCAGGGATAAGTGCAACTACAGAAAGTTTGAAAGAGCTCTAGGAAATGGAAATTCACTAAAGAACTAACTAGTCCCACAGGGCTCAGGCTAACGAATGCACAAACAAACTTCACAGGAGCTGCTGCTAGTCTTTGCTTCCAGGCTTGAGCTTCCTACCTACTTTCACTTTAATATGTGGTTTCCCTTGGTGACTCATTTTGTCTGCACAACCTCCTGAAGGCCTTCTGCTACAACACCCCTTTCCTTTTTTATACATCATGCTGTATAGTCTCTTTCAACTTTGACCAGTTCAGTCAAGAGGAGGCTCCACAGGTGCTGGCCTTTTGACCTCACAGGAAAGAAAGATTTTTCTCATCTGAGGGAGCTATGAGGAAGCTCTGCAGATTATGTAGGAAGAGGCTTTCTTCAAGGAAGCCCAAGCTACCATACAGGTGAGAAACCCACCAAAGAAGGAGAATCTGATGCTCAAACCCAGTTAGACCTAGTGGCTGGCCTTCCACGATGCTTCCATGACCCACTATAGCTCCTTATGGGACCAGAAAAAAACTCTGTTCCTGGCATTCAAGGCTCCAAATGCTAGTTTGAAGCAAGTTAGTCTGTGAACAGGATTACAGTAAGGGGCAGAGGGAGGTTCCTCCAGGCTGACTGAGGTAGGAGCACCTGGGTGAGACACCCTGCTCCTGCTGGCTGGGCACAGCACGTCTCATGGTCCTCCTGACCTTCCCTAGCTCGGTGTGAAAGTAGGGGAGGAGAGGTGGAGTTGTTCTAGTTGAGGTACAAAACAAGTGCACGTTATAATGATATATATCTGTTGCTCTTATTACTGTCCTATTAAGTATTCATGGCATGGTACAATGAAGGAGTTTCATATTTTTTAAAAGTAGTTACTTGGGGTTTTTTTTTACCTTTTTTAACTTTTTTTCTTTTTTAAATGGATACAATATTTTTAAATTATTACAATTTTAATTCCCCTCTGCCTGGGGGACCCTGGCTGCCCCAGCTCACCTCCACACAGAGTCTGCTGGAACAATGTCAAGATTTCCGGGGAGAGATCCTTTTCATTTTTGGCTACAAGCTGCTATTCAGTGTTTGGAATCCTATTGGAACTTTCCTTCAGGAGGAAAAACTGATGCTAAAGTCAGTTCTTTTTCTGACTTTTGTCCTTTTTATATACAAAGAATAAAACAAAGTTATCAAAAAAGGGCAAGGACTTTCTTCTCAATTTCCAAATTCTTTCATCAGAGTTCTCATGGAAAGTCATTGCCAACTATAGACTTTTTATGAGGCCGTGTGCCTAATGCTTGCTCTGGTTATGTCCTTGCTATTCTGATGTTTCTGTGTCAGTCTGTGATAGTTTTGCTGCTCCTCTTCACGTCTAGCTCCATCAAACAGTGCCCACAGCTCTGCATTTGCATTCAGCCCAAAGAAAACCTTCTTTTTTATCTAGGATCCTTACAAGGGTGTATATTGCTGTGTTCGTGGCAATAGCTCTTTTTGTTTCAGCTATCTAATTCCACAAAGGAGCTTTTCTGTTTCTTGCATTTTATTCTGAATGAAAAACAGCTGTTAGGACCAACAGCTACAAGGAGATTTTGTCCAAGTGCTAGCCCAATGCACCCTAATACTCACTGAAACCATCTTTCCAAATGAAATCCTGACTTTGAGATTTGACCTTTGCAAAGGTCTGAGGTTCCTAGAGAAAACTTCTTGCACTAGTTGGATATATCAAAGCTGAAAGTTCAGACTATAGAGTCAGAAATGTTCTTCTTCAACAAAAAGAAATATAAAACCAAACCAAAATACTGTATCATGTTACCGCAAGGCAGGGATTACAGCTGATCTGGGAATTCCAGGTGTATAGCTGGGGGTAGTTCGATACCTCAGTTTGTTCCTCTCATGACCACAGGAGACTCTTGTCTTACACTGGGCTCCTTCTATTGTCAGTTAACCCATCAGCACATCAGTCTCAGCTTGCAACCAGGTGTGCCTGGCTGTAATTTTAAAGAGCAGTGCTGTCTGATGTCCCTCAGTATGGCAGCACACTCAGATCTCTTGCATGTCACAAGGCATTACTGTTCCTTATCCCTGGAAGGCCACACCAGGAGGGTGATCCTGAGAAATATTTGGGGAAAAGCATGTTTAGGGCCCTTTGTGGGACCAGGAGAGGTGTATCTGCAAGGGGAGAAGCACCACAAAAATGTGAAGGATCTCCAGGGCCCTAAGCAGAAAGGCATGCATGGAAGGGATGAAAAGGGACAAGATTTCCCTCACACCAGCCTAGAGGTGAGCCCCACCAAGGGCTGCCCCCCCTCCCTCAACCCCTGCTAACAGAGAGATAGGTGGATTCCCACATTCCCCAGGAATGGGATAGGAAGGTTTAAAATCCCCATCTCCTCCCTGAAATATTGGAGTGCTGTTCACTTCACAGTCCTCCAGACTAGAGCAATTGGGTGTTTTCCTTCTAGCTTGCACAACCTCCTGTGTCTTAAACCAAGCCCAAAAAACATATCAAAATCAATTTTATCCACTGCTGAGATGGACTGCAGAGTGTGTGGGGGTTCGCCAGGAGTTTCTTGCTGCAAACACAAAGGGTAGGTCACTGCCAAGGCAGCCATCTTCTGGCCCGTGTGCCTGGCTAAATTGCCACATCCTTCTCTAGTGTAAGATCTTATGTTAAAAGGGTGTTACCAGCCACAAAAATGTAAACATGTGTTGGTAAATGTGAGGGAAGTTATCAGGACCACATCCAGAGGTAGCTGCATGATGTGTACGTTTTTTGATGAGACTTCTCAAGAGCTCCCGTTCACATCTGGAAGCAGAAAAATCACAATACAGATGCAACTGAGTCCAGTGTGGAGCAAGACATTTATGTTCAATGACAGAGAATAAAGCTGGACACAATATATTCTGCGGCATTTCAGTGGCTGAGATCCATCACTCACAGAAACAATTGGGGAAATTATTTTATAGAAGTTTCCTTCTCTGCTGTCAATGATGTTTGGACACAAGAGGAAAATTTTTCACAATGAGAACAATCAACCATTGGAATAATCTCCCCAGGGAAGTAATGGGTTCCCCAGCATTGGGCACTTTTAAGATTCAGCTGAGCAGGGTGCTGGGCCATCTTGTCTAGACCGTTGTTTTGCCAAGAAAGGTTGGACCAGATGACCCTCGAGGTCCCTTCCCACCTGGTACTCTACTCTACGTAAATATTATGGATAATATAAACTGATTTGTATTCCACAAGCACGAAGGCTGCCGTTGAATACACTTGGAAATTGTAAGGTCAGATATCTCCAAGTTAGAAAAGGCTTTTGCAACTTCCATTTTGACACTAACTGCACTTACATTATAAAATACTATTTTCACTTTAGGACTCTTGCTTCACCCATCAGGAAGAATGTGGGACCCCCTCAGAGTGGAAACTGTTTGGTGTTTTGCTTTAGCCATGCTACCCTGCATCTACCATGGTCTGTGTGCAGGGATGCGTTCAACTAATTTTCCTGTGGGCTCTGCTCTGACACTCCTCCCCTGAAGTGACTCTGTCACAAGCACTTATTCGTAAGACTTCCCATGACAGAGCTCTAATATTATCTTATTTTAGCTAGCTAAGGCTCCATTCCTGAGCACTAGCTATTATGTGGACCTTTTTGTCCACATAATAATTATGTGTAATTATGTTATTGTTACTATTTTTCCCTTAGGACTTAAGGGAAAAGAGTAAAATGATGCTGTTTTATGGAGTGTCAACTAAAGAACATACAGTGGGTAAACCCACTTGTAGGAAGAAGTCCCGAAATATTCACGGAGTCCTGGGTAAACCCACTAAGGATGTGCAGAGAGACAGCATATTGGCATTTCCTAAATTCTTCTCAATTAATATCACAGCCATTTCATGTTGTTTAACTATTTCTAATGTCATTTTACAAAAAGTGGCAAACAGAGTAGTTTGAAATGCCACATTCCTACAGCCAAGCCAAGTTCCTCCTGGCTAAATAATTGCACCAGAAAATAATGGATTAATGGAAACAATTTCAGCACAAATTAACTTTAACAAGATTAATATTAGTCTTGTCCAGTTAAGGGAGGGAGGTTAAAGAGAAACTGATGTTTGCAGTTTAGGGATGGATAATTAGAAATAAAGTAATCTCATAACAAAGAAGTAAATAAAGGTTAGTAAGCCAGGTCTAATATTAGACTTTGCTAGAACAGTTCATGTACAGGGCAATTCGTCTGTATGGCCAACAAAAAATCACTAAAAATGAACACAACCTCTTGGGGGGCTCTTGAGGAGCAGGGCGGGGTTCAATTCTCATGGCACCCTGCCCATTGTAAGATGAAGGCTTCGTAAGTTTTGCAGTATTTACTGTATCTGTTTAGAAACTGAATTTCATAACTGATGCAACACTAAAATATGGTGGTGAAATTGCAAATAAGTAGGTAGTGAAGGTGCAGATAGATGTTTCTAAAGTGAACTTGCAAGTTAGTGTAAGAAGAGTTGATTTTCTTCTTGCTTGTTAGCAGTAAAAGGCTATAACTCTATCCACAACTCTGCAGGGTACGCACAAAACTGATCAATGCAGAGATGAACTCTTCATTGGAGCTGTGGTTACTGAAAACCATCAGCTGCTTTCAGGGGAATCAAAGTTGCTGATGGCAATAGAAGTAAGTAAAAGCATCCTGGGTGTTCTGAGGGGATATCACATAATGGGGAACCGACTGATTGTTCAACGGTAGCTTCCATGAATATGTTGCTGTGAGAGTTAGCGTGATTTAATGGGCTATCCAGCATGGATGGAGCGTGCCCCAAACAACCTGAATTTACTGAACTGATTGTCTTTAAACTGGTTTTAAAAGGGCCGCAGCAATCATGTAATTTAGTCTCTGCACACTTCAGTATAATGTATGAAATAATATACAGGTCTATTTTGGGTTGCAAGGGCATATTGGCTTAGAGATAGCATCACATCAGGCATGCTACCATGCTTATGTAGCTTCTGTACTGGCTGCCTGGCATCTAGTCAGCTCATAGCTTGGACAAAATAAGCTCAAATCTGTTCACACCCTTCTGTGCACTGGCAGTGATTTGTCTCCACTCATATCCCCATACTGAAACACCAAATTTAACAGAAAATATTCTTGTGGTATTTGACTTTGGATTTACTGTTTCCCTAATAATTTTTCTTCAGAACTGAAGGTTAGGAAAAGTAAGAATTAAGAAGCAGGAATTGTAGCGATTTGGTGTCTCAGACCCACGTTGGAGAATGGTTGCATCTGTAAATGGGGAGGAAGTTTTCTTGCTTTGAAGGATTCATTTCCAATTGCAATGAGCAGAGTTACTGTTCACCAAGAAATCGCAATGCCTTCAAATTGCAGACCTGGAAAATTGCTGAAAAGTGTTAAATATATCTTCTGGTTCTCTGCAAGGTCACAATATGGCCTTGGTCTCTTTCTAATCTACCAGCTGATCAGCATCCTGGACCCTGTGGTTAGGCACCTTGTTTCTGTAAGGAACTAGATGGGTATAGCACCTTTCAGAAGTGAGCTAGCTTTGAGATGGAAGGGGAATGGTGACAACCTTTACCTGGAAAAGCTCAGGCCATGAAGAACCATTATGTATTTGCTGTATTTTCCCTGGCCTGAATACAGTACCTAATGTGAGGATATTTCTGCTGCGGCATCCGTGGTCACAACAGAGAGAAGTTTCAGGTCTTCGCACACCAGCCTGAGGAACATCTCTGTTTTTTCTTAGAGGAAGTCAAAAAGTTCCTTTTCTGCATGGTTAGCCTTTGATCCTACAGTGCTTGAACCCAACTAACTGATTTCAGGAATGTGGGAGTCAGGAAAAATGTGCATGCTATTTCTTACACTTTTTTCCACAACCCTTCCCAAGCCATTTCTGAATACAGGATACTGGCACAACCATACCTTTAGCTTGACCAACTGTTGCTGGTTTTCACCTCAGTCATCAGATGAGTGCTTTCAAAGGCTTTTATTTCTTGTTCGTGGAATTTTTTGCACCTGCGTTTGGGGGAGATCAAGGTTATTCACGTTTATCTCACTCTTGAGTTTCTCTGGATTGGTAGTAAATCAGAGGCAAGTTGTTTATAAGATGTCATGTCACAGCTCAGTGTAAGCACATCCATGCTCTGCCCTTATTTACACTCTGCAGCTCCAGTGGTTTCACTGGGGATTTGATGGAGGAAATAAGGTCAGGATGCAGCTCGTTTAGTTCAATCCTACCACTTACTCGGCAAAAAAATACTTGTGGGTTTCCTCCTCCTAATACCCAATGCAATGGAAGGAAAGATATTCTCCTCCAAGTGACCATGGTAACTGGTTTTCCTGGGTTTCCAAGGTGATTTTCTGGCAGATGGACGAAGGAGGAAGCAGTAACTAAATAGGCTCCTGGGCAGCAGTAAGCATCCACATTCCTGGCGATGCAGCACCCTGCGCTGAGAAGGCTGAAGCCACAGGGGCAAACAGAACAAACTCCTTACTTTAAAATCACTGCAGGTGTCAAACACATGGCAAAGGATGGGTTACTCAGTCTGTGGTCCCAGCTTCCTCGCACATCTATTTCCTTCCCTGCTGCTATCTGGTGAATGATATCATTCTTATTCAACTAACATCTTAAGGCTCATATAAGCTCACTTTCAACAGAAAATAAAATAGCAAAATGACATAGGGAGAGAAAAAAGAAGCTGCTTAAAACCAACTCATACCTTGAGATTAGAAAATTCTCATACTCTGTATATATATATATATATATATATATTTTTAATGCACCTCTATATATATATATATATATATATATATTTTTAATGCACCATAGTAGTAAACAAGAGTGTTTTTCTATCTTGCATTTTGCAAGGCATGGAAGATATGTGAAAAATAATCAGTTTCTCTTTGAAGTACAATAAAGAGATTTTGCAGAGCACATTGGTATTCCTCCTGGGGCTCCAAACAAGCATACTGCACAACCCCTCCTTCCACATCTTTCAGGAGGATCTGGACTCTCCCTATCTGCCTATCAGCATAATTTCTTCCTGGAGTAAATGTTAAATACAGTGAGGTGCAACATGGCACAGTGGAGTGGAGAAGGAGGAAGGGCTGGTGACCAGACCATTTCCTTTTGCAGAAGAGAGGAAGGGGTGTTGATATGCCCATACAGACAGACACATGCTCCTCCAACTCCTGCACAAGCATTAAAGCCTGTCACAGAATGCTCTCACATCATGAGTTGCAGAGTTCACTGATGTACACCACTTACATGACCACAAGCAAGTACAGACATAGCATACAACAGTGGAACAATCCAGCAACAGGGATGTTGCTAAAGATTACACGAGGGACTGTTCCAAATTAAGACCAGCCCCAGCAGGAGAGCTATGTATTATTTTAAAAGTCTGATCCAGAAATAGCAGAAAGCTGTTTCATTTCGCTGGAAGAGAAGGAGCCAAAGGAGTTTGAAGCTTCCCTCTTAACTGTTGGGAGGAATTGCTGAGTATCAAAATCTCAAACATTAATCAAACTGTTGCTAAGTGTTTTCTTGTGTGTTTATATTCATGTTTTCAACTATAAGCAAAGCCTTGGGAAGCTTGATTGACAGGTTTTTCATTGAAGTCAGAAGGTTTTATTCTATCTCTTCAGGATACAGTTATTGACAAGTTAAGACTGTTTCATGGCCACAGGATAGAACCAAATTATCCTTAAAAGTATTGTCAAGTATTTTGGCACTGTCTCCACTTACCTAATTGTGGGGTTGGTTTCAGAATTCCTCTTTCTTCCCCTTTCTTCAACTTTTAATGAAAAATCTGTGCTTGAAAGTGGTGGGGAAGATGCACAATAGCAGCCCCTGAAAGCACTTTTCTTGCCACAAACACAGAGCCTCTCTGAAAGCACCTGGAGGGAGTACTTGTTTATCCCACTGGAAGTACAGTAAAAATGAACACTAGCTGCAGAGTGGGATGCATCGGCCACAGCAGTAAGGGGAAATGGTGACGATGAGGGGAGGGGATGTAACCCACGTGAGTTAGTCTGACTGTGCCCTGACAGCCCTTTCTGACCTTCTTGTCGATAAACTCCCATGTGCATATTTATCACAAGGTAAGTTCAGGTTTTTTGCCCCTCTCAGAATATATAACCCATTGTCAGCACTGCCCAGTGTAGTCTGAACACTCAGTTATACGACATGGTTGTGTGCACTCCTTTACTTTCCAATCCAGACTGTACCTGCACTTGGACACAATAATGCTGCACTACACTCAAATTAATTTAACAATTTCCATGGGGTTCAAGTCAGTACTAAATGTAGCTCTCTGCATCTTCTCAGAGCACTAAGGCAAAAGTCTCACAAGTGTGGGACATACCTTCTCCAACAGTTGAACATGCTGCCCAGACACCGCAGCTAATTTGGAGCAGCTTGGTATATCCCCATGCAAAGGGCAGCAACATGCAGAGGTACTAGCAGGCTTTGAAAGGACGAGTTGTGTTAGTAATGTACCATACCTGAACTCATGAACCCATTCTATGATTCTCTGTGAGTGACTTTGTCTTCTGTACCACCCACCTATAGTAACATTTGTAGTCTACTGAGCGCTTGTGGGGTAAGGCAGGATGACTGAGAACATGCTGTCTCTTGAAGAATGAGGAAGATCTGCTACAGTCGTTTCCTGTGACTTAGGGATATCCAGACAGGTATGTGACTAAATGGAAGTTTTGTAAGTACAATTAAAGTATTGCAAAACTAGCCTAGCAAACTGCAAATGGCATGATTGTATGTGATTGTTCATAATTCACCTAGTGAAACAACCCCATTAACTCCTTGAAATTTAAATGTGCCAAACTATTTGAGGTGAGACATTTGTGTTAGAAAAATAAAACTATTTGGACTATGAGTCTAGTATTCTAAGATATCAATTGCCCATGTATAGACCTTTCCTAAGAATTAAAAGCTTTGTATTAAAACAGGTTAGAAATATAAGACAAAAAGTTTGCCATATAATTACTGTGCCTACATCCCATACTAAGGACAGCTAGTGAAAGCAGGTAAAATGAATACATAGGTAGGAGCCAGCAGAAGTCTTGGCAGCACTTATGAGACTTCTCCATAAAGTAATTACACACACCACTGGGCTGAGATCAATTATTTATATCCTCTTTTATATATTGTAGCTCACATTTTAGTGGCAATTGTTATTACCAGTTCACTTCAATAGAGGGCAAAAGAGACTGAAGTTGTCGTCTCAGACTGGAGGTTGCATGCAAGAGTGAGAATTAAGAAATCTTTGAGGATCATATACAATTGGAAACATGAGCAAAGTAAAAAAAAATACTAGAGCTGTACAGGGTTTGGGTAATTTTAATTTTCCTTAATGCTTCACTGCTCTCCCTATCTGTGAATCCTACTGAAATAAGCACCAGTGCCTGGTGAAACAAAACTAACTCCAAACTCTCCACAATCATTTTTCTCTGGTCTTGAACAGATTGTAAGCACTAATTTAACAGTAGTAGAGAAAATATGTGGTTTGGTGAGCTAGAAGTACATCGCCTACATTTTCTTTTGCTGACTTTTAATGAAGCAAATTTATGAATAATTTGGTGCACTTAAGGGAATTTCTTGTGGGGAATGACCATTTTATTTGTTTTTATTTCCTTTCTGATTTTATTTCTGCATTAGAACGGGCTTTACAGGCTATCTAATAAAGCATTTCAAATTGTTTCTTTTCTGTTACTGAGTTTCAAACTCTTTCAGTAATAAAATTCACCTGCTTTCAGACACAAAGGTACAATATCCCAGCAGTTATTAAAAAGTCTAATGTTTTATGAAATGTGAAAAACTAGACTTTGTTTAGTCTCTGGGATAATGACTTCTTTCATTCCATCTAAGAATGCAGAACAGAAAGATGGCTGTGTTCTGTGCTCTGCAACGAATCCCACAGCGATGGACCACTTTGAGTGATGCACCACTTTGACCTTCATATCCTTAAAGAATTCCTCAAATAGTGATACTTGTCTTCTGCTATTCTTACCAAATTTTGTCTTCACTGATATAATTTTCTGTGGTAGCCTTAATACAGTATCTTTCAATAACTGATAGCTTTCCCACAAAACTCTTTCCTTCCAAGTGTTTTTTTTTTAAGCACATTTGACCTATCAGTCCTCCACATTTCCTGACTGCTTCCTTGTTGCTCATGGTCTTTATTCTGCTATGACTACAGTTTAAGCAGTATGGATTTTGTCCCCCAGCAGTTTGCAAACACTATGAAAAACAACATTTGAATTCAAAATATCTTGATACATGAGAAGGAGTAGATCAAATGAGGAACTACAATAAAAATGAAGGGGGAAAAAATGTCCATTTAGAAGCAGAGAATCAACTACAGAAATACAAGAGGGGAAATAGCCTGACAAAGAATTCAACAGCAGGAAAAAAAAACTATGTAAGAAATTTACTATATTCATAAACGAGGACATAGTCTGCAAGACACAGTCTGTTGCCTGTGTTAAGCCCAGGAGGCCTGTACTCCTCTAAAACCAACCACAGCTTACCTGTCAGCAGAAGACTCCAACCTCTAACAACAGGAAGATGGGAAGAAGGTTACAGCACATCACATATGCCATCCCTTTTCTTTTCAGCCCTGCTGGAATACGGACTGTGGCCTTAAGGAACTTGGAGCAGACTTGCCTAAAATTTGTGGAGATAGAATAAAGCAAAATTCTGATGCAAAAGAATCATGCCATAGTAATTTTTTTGCTCTTGAGTATAAAAAACATGTTCAAAAATGAGTTTGTCATCGTTTAACAGATGTGATGAGGACCTGATACCTGGTGTCCCTTCACAGAGTCAGGAAGGTTGGGGCTGGAAGGCACCTCTCGACATCCTTTGGTCCAACCCCCCCTGCTCAAGCAGAGCCATCTACAGCTGCTTGCCCAGCACCATGTCCAGCTGGCTTCTGAATATCTCCAAGGATGGACACTCTACAGCCCTTTGTCCTCTGTGTTGGACACAAGTGACCCAGGACAGACCACCTGAACACTTCTTGGTTCTTGTAAATATTTGGGTAGGGGAGTGTAAATAAGTTAAATCATTGAGAAAATGACTGTGAGTGGATTAAGCCAAAGCATTTAGAAACTTTGTGAAAGAATGTCACCTTCTCCTTCCATGGAGTTTCACACTGAGTTTTTTACACTAAGTTTTTAGCAGAGAGGGAAGCACAGACAGTGATGTGTACTAGAAGGCTGAAAGGACCTGGGTTTGTGTAGCCTGGATGAGAAAAGCTTCAGAGGAACCAAGGTGATACTTTTCCATATGTAATGTGTTATTATTAAGAGAATAACAACCAGCTGTTCTCCTGAATGCTGGGAGAAGGACAAGAAGGAGACAGCTTCAGTTACTGTAAAATTATTTTGGCTGAGTATCAACAGGAGTGAAACCCTGGCAAGAGCTTACCTGGGGACCTTATGGTCTCCTCACTGGAGACTGTGAAGCACATGACCAGCAAATACTTGTCACCGATGTCTGGATACGTCAAACCTGTCTTACCGCTGGGGGCCGGACCAGACCGGTGGTCGACAGTGCATTTTTGATGCTTAGTGGCAGATTTATTGCCAGAGGCCCTGTGACTCAGAGACCCTGGTGCCAGCCCAGACCCATGTCAGTTACAGACCTGGTGCCTGTGCCAAAGTTTTGTCACCACTGGACTAAACAATCTCTTTTAGTCTCTTCCTGACCTATGTTGTGGGTGGTTGCTATGAAACCTTTACTCATGGAAGCAATTTTTCCACTGTCTCAGTGGATTTCTGCTCTGTTTCTCACTACCAGCAATGTTAAAACGTTTTTATTTCTTTTTCAATAAAATTGAAAACAGATATGCTTGAATTGAGGGAAAAAAATAATTTGTTTTAGCCTAACTTTTTCATTTCAGCTGACTTTTTCAAAACTCTGTTGGCTAGAGGTTGCACAACTGCGATTCTCTGAGCGGATCTTTTGTTATCATCTGTCTGACAAAGAGATGGCAGCAGGGTGGTGCTGTTGCATTTTTCTCTTCATTTGCTTTTTTATTTTTAATCTCTGCTTTTCAGGAGTAACCAAACCAAGCTTCTGAAGCTTTGGTGATTTGCCAAACGTACACATGGAAATATTTGCATCAGGTATAAAGTTAAAACCCAAATAGCTATGCATTTTCAAAAAGCTTTAGGGGAATTTTAGACATAGTACTCCCACGGCCTTTTCAGATAACTGCAAAACTCAGCTCTAAAGCAATCTATGAGATCAAATATTTGGGTATTGAAGGCTGAATTAAACTTACAAAATCTTTATGTTCTGTAATTGCTGGGAGAAATCCTATAGTAAGAGCAGGACTGAAGAGGTAGATCCTCTACCTGTATTTTCAGTAGGCTCAAGTTATAAAAACCAACTTTGTGTATAGCCTAGTTTTGAAGTGCTCCTCTTTTCTACACATTTTTTCTTGCACTTTGCAGATTTTTAATTACATTTTCATTCATGAAATGTGAAAATAGGAAGCATGTAACTAAGGTAACAATTATGTTCCTGGAGCATATTTGAGAGTGCATAAATCTCACATCACAGTCATAAACTCTACCTTGTCTGTAACAATCCCTGCTCTCCACCCATCATTTAGGAAATAAGATGTCACCAGTGGGACCACAGTTTGGGGAGGACCCACCTGAATTTTACACAATATGGGTACATAAAGCTGTCCCTGCAACTGTTTGCTGGACATATTGAAACCCTGCGGTGTCTGTAGCTGAGTCAGCCTGGGGAAAAGGCTCCTGGTAAGGAACCCCGTAATTCACTCTCTCCTTGTAACCTCACCAAGTGCAAAACCTGACAAGTAGTCATGACAATGAGTAAGGCACATACTGAGATGGTCAGAGGCAGACTGGCTGTGTCACAGGGCAGCACACTGTGTATATCAAACTTGGGACACAAGAAAACACGTCTTACTATGCACCATTACCTTCTCCTGAGTACCACCCATCATATGACCCTCCTTCTCTCATTCAGCTCTGTGCTGCTTTTGTGATCTAAGAGAGTGAGAAAAATGCTCGGTATCAGATGCTGCAGATAACACTCTGGTTTGCTAATACCAGTGCTTGGCATCAACAAGGTTGAGAGAGAGTAGTTTCTGTTCTGATGTATTCACTGATAAGTAGTCCTTACAGACTACTCTTTTCAAGCAATCAATGTGAGTGAGTCCTTACTAAGCATAGTTGCTGCAAAACTTCCCAATCAAATTTCTCAACTAGTCTTTGTCTGAAAGTGCTTGCACTTAGACTTGCTGTACTGCCAGGCCCTGCTCTGACCCTAACCCAAGGCTGCTCAACAACAGATAACCACATTAGCAAGCGACAAGCTTAACTGGAAAATGGCTTTTGGTCCAGATTCTTGTTCGTACACTTTAGACATCCTGGGTCCTGTGGGCCATTTTGGTATTGGCAATAGACTAGAGATTGGAAAGATTGCTTATAGATATTTACTGCTTTAAGCAGAGGGGAAAAAAAAAAAAAAAAAAAAAAAAAAAAAGGTTCAGTTGCTCTTTTCTCCTTTCCCCAAACAGGACTCCCCTGTTTTTTCAATCCCTTTTTACAGTCTTATTTGCATTTCTTCCCATTATGCAAGCTCAGTCCAATTCCTCCCTGGGCATCCCTCCAGATGTCTTTCCATTTGAGGAACTCCCTACTTTCACCCAGAACCAATACATGTGAGTAGATTGCTATATTGCTGAGCACTCCAATCCCTTTTTGTCAGCACTTCTGCCCACTTGGCATTTCTGCATAGTGAAAATTCTGCATTCTCTGTGTTGCAAAATTCTCCTAGTTTGTATCTGCAGATGGATGATGGGAACAACCTCCTACCTGTGAAACAGTCAACTGAGTTGAATACATGAGGAGAGCTCTAGAGGTGAGCTTTTTATTCAGTCCTTGAGCCTTCCCCCTCCAGCTTCTGCTATCTTCTCCAAAGAACTCTGCCAATACTTACTGGTTTGGTTCCTTTTACACATGTGGGCTTCACATTTTCAGAAGTATTTAGCACGAGTGAGTCCTTCAATGCTTGTGTGCATAATCTGACATATTTTTAAAAAGACCCAGAGGCTTCACTCCTGACATAGTTTTCAAAAGGTAAACATATGGACGAAACCAGAGAAATCTTTGTAAAATCTTTGCTTTACAACATCCTGTTAAGGTCCTGTCAAGAAAAACTGTTGCCTAGTTAGTTTAAGATGGCATTTGATCAGTTTATGATATGATCATCTCTATGAATTCTATGACATGGCCAGCTGCAAAAAACAGAACAAAATGCACAATGATTAATATAATATTTTTCCAGTTTCCCCCTTTTAATCATTCAGAATGCTACTAATGAAGTAAATGTGCCTGCTTACAGAGCATGATTTTTATAATGGTCTCTGCCTCTCTCTGCCCAAAGATCAGTAAGCGCCTTCTCCCCATTCCAACAGCTCCGGCAAGTTGCACACTGCAAGGCAATAATAAAGGCCAATGGCATCCTGGTCTGTGTCAGGACCAGTGTGGCCAGTAGGACCAGGGAAGTGGTCAACCCCCTGTACTGGGCACTGGTGAGGCTGCACCTGGAGTACTGGGTTCAGTTCTGGGCCCCTCACTACAAGAAGGACATGGAGGTGCTGGAGTGTGTCCAGAGAAGGGCAACGAAGCTGGTGAAGGGTCTGGAGCACGTCTTATGAGAGGCTGAGGGAACTGGGGTTATTTAGTTGGGAGAAAAGCAGGCTGAGGGGAGACCTTATCACCCTATATCACCTGAAAGGAGGGTGTAGCGAGGTGGGTGTCGGTCTGTTCTCCCAAGTTTTAGGACAAGAGGAAATGGCCTCAAGTTGTGCCAAGGGAAGTTTAGATTGGATATTAGGAAAAATTTCTTCACTGAAAGGGTTATTTATTAAGCATTGGAACAGGCTGCCCAAGGAAGTGGCTGAGTCACCGACCCTTGAGGTATTTAAAAGACGTGTGTAGACATGACGCTTAGGGACACGGTTTAGTGGTGGACTCGGCAGTGTTACCTTCACATTCGTACCTGATGATCTTAAAGGTCTTTTCCAACCTCTGTGATTCTGTGATGCAAGGACTAAGGCGGTACGCTGCCGCCTGCCTTCAATCGCACTTGGAGCTCACCGCTCCTGAAGCCCGGGGGTTTCGGGCCGCAGCTGTGCAGGGCTCAGAGCCGCCGGACGGGCTGCGGGAGCCCGGACGCCGCACGGCCTGACAGGACGAGGGCCCGCAGGGCGAGGCCACCCCCGCCCCGCAGGG
>NW_010306032.1:0-6698 GCF_000700745.2 Antrostomus carolinensis
TGGAAGCCCGTGGCTAGTGGTGTCCCCAGGGGTCAGTACTGACCCCAGTCTCGTTCAACATGGTCATCAATGACCTGGATGAGGGACAGAGGGTGCCCTGAGCCAGTTTGCTGATGGTACAGAACTGGGAGGAGCAGCTGGTACAGGGGAAGGCTGCGGCCGTTCAGTGAGACCTGGCTGGGCAGAGAGGAACCCAATGAAGTTCAACAACAGCAAGTGCAGGGTCCTGCACCTGGGGAGGGGTGACCCCAGGCACCAGGACAGGTTGGGGGTGACCTGCTGGAAAGCAGCTCTGTGGAGAAAGACCTGGGAGTGCTGGTGGACAAGTCAACCACGAGCCAGCAATGGGCCGCTATCAGACATCTTCCCATTCATCTAGTTGGAACTGGATGATTTTTAAGGTCCCTTCCACCCCAAACCATTCTGTGATTCTATGTCTCCTCCATAAAATGAGCCGTGTTGCTCAGCATCTTCACAGGAGAGCATTTTTCTTCTCTTCCCTTTTTCCTCCTTTTTTTTTTCCCCCAGCCTCCAACCCTCCTTTGAAGCTGCTTTTGCAGGTTTCCCAGCAGCCGAGGACATCTCTGTGGCCACAGTTTAGGGAATGGAGATGGGAATAACATCCCTTGAACCAGCGCCACGATGAACCCATCCAAATTTTACCCTGTATTTCTGCCCAGGCACGCATGGATTGGGGAACGTGGTGCCGCACGTGAGCGCAAGGAAAATCAAGGCCATGCAGAGCTCGAAAGGAAAACACATTTTTTGGAGAGGATGCGTTTATTTGCCTTTATTTATCTTCCTAAAGCTTTTGGATTCGTCTTTTTGATCTTCCCTTTGCAGCTGCGCGGCCAGCGGTGGGTTTATTTAAGCTGACGGCGTGTGGAGAGCACGAGGCTTTGCGAGGTGGGGTTTGTAAGGAAGGAACACTTCATATCATCGCTTTCGAGAGGGGCAGACGCGTCACAGATCACTTTAGGAAAGAGGCAACTAAAAAGCGATGCAATAAAAGTCTATTAAAAATAGCAAATGGGTGTAGAAAGTGGATACGAGACTCAAAGTGGAGAGTCTGGAGCACAAGTGTGCTGAGTTCCCTTGTGGCTGAGGGAACTGGGGGTGTTGAACCTGGAGAAAAGGAGGCTGAGGGGAGACCTTCTGGCTCTGTCCAAGTCCCTTGGAGGAGGGTGGAGAGAGGTGGGGGTGGGTCTGTTCAACCAAGGACCAAGGGACAGGACAAGAGGAAATGGGCTCCAGTTGTGGCCAGGGCAGTTGAGATGGGATGTGAGGAAGAATTTCTTTGCTGAAAGGGTTCTGAGGCATTGGAAGGGGTTGCCCAGGGCAGTGGTGGAGTCCCCATCCCTGGAGGGATTGAAGAGACGTGTAGGTGTGGTACTTGAGGACATATTTGAGTGGTGAACTTGGCAATGCTGGGTTTATGGTTGGACTAGATGGTCGTCATGGTCTTTTCCAACCAAACTGTTCTATGGTTTTATGGTAAGTGCATCTACTTGCACAAATACGGGGCTATTTAGTAGAAATGGAAAAGTGGCAAATTACAGAGCGATGCAAAGAACCCCGCTGCTTGCGCAACGCCGAGGTGAAACTGCGTAGAAATGGGTAAAATAGATCAGAAATATATATAGTGGGTAAAAAAATCAGAAATAAAAACTTGGAAGAGATATCTTCTGTTTTGTGGAGCTGTAGATTCAGCACCCTCCAAATCCCTTGTTTTATAAAAGATTCTCCCGGCTGAGATTCCTCTTTGCTTTTTCTTTCTTCCCCCATTTCCAAAACGCCAACTCTGCTCCTTTACCCGTCTCTCCAATTTAAAGCAATTTCCTTGGAGCCAGGGTATGAATTACTCAGCACAGAGTTAACCAGCACCTGCTCGTAGTTAATTGGCATGTGTGTTAATTACTGTGATAGTCATACTTGTGGGAGCGCGCAGGGGGGTGTAGGGCAGGAGGGAGGGATGCGGGTGCTCACCGGCTGCCTCCATCCCAGCACTTCCCGCCGGCAATGCCAAATTTCCCCGTTTCTGATCTTTCCCGAGTGTTCCGGGTGGTGACGAGGGACTGGGTGGACTTTTTGCCGGCGCTGTTCGCTCGGTGCAACACCCATAATTTGCTTTCTGACAGGTTTGTGGGTCCCTCGTGATGCCCTTGGACCCTCGTGCCCCGGCAGTTCCTCCTCGCCGCTGCTGATATGCTCGGTGGTTGCGTGGTGATGGTCACCATGGAGACGGGTACCACCAGGGATGGTGGCATCGTTGGAGGGGGCTGCAGGTGCTGGGGGTGACCCCGAGCCTGACCGCACCCCCTGATGTTTGAGCCATCCCAAGCTTGGTTTAGGACGGTGCTGGGTCATGTTTTAGACAAGGCAGGGTTGTGGAGATTCTCTAGTGTCTCATAAGGGCTTAACCCCTCCGTCAGTGTTTGTGTGACTCACTGGGGTGTCGTGGCTTGAGGGTGTTGATGCCTCATCCCAAATGGGATGGAAAGGTCCTGTGGGACACGTGGAGGGGATGCCTTCTCATCCTGCATGTACCATGGGATGGCGTGAGCCTCGTTGCCTTGGAAAACCAGGTGAAGGTAAAAGAAGCTGCTTGCTCAGAAGGAGGAAAAGTTGATGTAGTGACCGGGGATATTACATGGAATCAAAACACCCAAGACCCCAAATGTTAAAAGTTATTTAGGAGTTTAACTCCTCCTAAAAGTCCTGCCCTCTGGGTGCTTGTTGTTATATACAGTTAGGTGCTTAAATTCCACCTGATCACGGCAGAGGGTCATGGGTGATCCTGATGCTTCGGGGTGGACAATGAGGGAACCAGAGCAATTTGTTGGTGGAGGAAAGGGAGCTCCCAAGGCGCTCGGCACGGCGCAGGGTGCAGGGTGGGTGCTTCTGTGTCGGGTCCGAGCAGGCAGTGCCAGTGCCATCGTGGTGGGCAGGAGCCGGGAAGTCTCTCCAGGTTTCTTGCACTTGCAAATGCTGATCAGAAACTCGAGGCTGTGGTTGGACTTTCTGAAACAGCCACCTGGGCAGGAAATGTGAAAATACCTGGGTTTAAAAATATGTTAGGGAAAAAAAAAAACCCCTCCTTAACCTGAAAACAAATCAACCCACCTCAAAACTCCAACACCAGGAATGTGAAAAGAAAAGAGAGGAGTTTTAAATCCCCTCCCTGGGGTGACTTTGGAGGGCACGAGCAGTGCCGTGCTTTTCTCCATCCCACCTTATGATCCCATCTGAGGACCACTCTTGCCGTGGGGTGTTTTCCTTCCCGTGCAGGAATCAGGAGCATCACACAGCCAGCTCCTTTTCTGCCCATCATCACAACAACAACAAAAATGTTATTAAATCACTTCTTCCCTATGTGAGACTTTATCCAGCAGCATGAGCAAACCCCGAGGCTGGGACGATGCTCTGCATCCAGCCGTGATGCTGAGGACCCAGGAGTTGGGATCCAACAGCAGCAGGAGGAATATGGTCTGATGGTTAAAAAAGGTGATTTATACCAAAACACCTGGGTTTTCTTTGCGGCACAGGGTGGGGAATGTGGTCTGAATTCCATCTGAGAAGCACCAGCTCGTGTGAAGCTCAGGGAAGGGATGAGCAGCACCAGGATTTTCTCCTCATCCCTACAAACATCCCATCTCTTTTTCGAACGCCACAGAGCTTTTGGCCACGATAGCATCCTGTGAAGAAGTCCCACAACCGAATTGTGTTAAAATGTTTCCTTTCACTTGGTTTAAATTTACTGCTCGTTGTTCTCCAGTGTTTATTGTTGCTTCTGGAGAGTTCCTCTCTGGTTTGGACAGTAAATCCGCTCTCTTTTCAGAGAGTTTCTCTGTCCAAGAGCTGCAGCACAAGGAAAGAATTAGCATCTTGCCCTGGGTCCGGATGCGGAGCTGTTGCTACTTCAATGCTGCTGCTGGTGGTTTTGATGATGATGAAGGTGAATATTGTTCAGCCAGTTGAAAAAAATGGCAACTCTGAAGGGAAAAGCTGCAAAGTAAACTTGATGGAAAGTTCCTCCTCCACCAAATTTTCTCTGCCTGTGTGAAATCTTCGTCTCGGCCCCCGGCTTCAGCGCTGTGGACTTTCTCCTGTGTGGGGTTGTGGTGGTGGAAATGCTGAGCAGACACCATGGGTGGATGAAACAAAAATCCTTATTTTCCTGTCGGCTCTTCTCATATCACTGGACTTTGAGGCATGATCTAGTGGCAGCTCAAGCAGCAGTGCTCTGGGACTGGTGGTGCTCTGGGACCAGTGATGCTTTGGGACAGGTGATGCTTTGGAACTGGTGGTGCTCTAGAACCAGTGATGCTCTGGAATGGGTGATGCTCTGGAATGGGTGATACTCTGGAATGGGTGATGCTCTGGAACTGGTGATGCTCTGGAACTGGTGATGCACTGGTGATGTGATGCTCTGGGACTGGCCTTTTTGGGGCTGCCCACAGAGGGATGGGGAGCAGCAACCAAAGGGCATCCCCCTGGTGCCGACTCAGCATCCCCCAGTGCTGCTCACAGCCAGACAGTCCCTCCTGTTTGCTACTGGGAAGGGAAGCATGCACCAGTTTGGAGAAATAGTAGTTCAAGAAGAAAATGCCATCCCTGTGTATATCCTTGCAAAGAGTCTTAATGGTGGGATTTATGAAGAAAAAAAAGGGGATTTTTGCTGCCTTTTATCTCTCCAGTCTCCTGTCCATGGCCTTTCTGGGGCTCCCCATCCCTGGAGAGCAAATTGCAGATGTCAGTGGGGTAAAAGTCTCTGGCTGCTCAATCCACCACTGAAGCCACAGAGCATGATGCACAATGAATAATTTTATGCCCCCAAAAAAAGCCGAGAAAAAGATTTGAGTGACTCACATGACTCAATGAACCCCAAAAACCAAATGTGGGAGTGAGAGCGTCAGGGCTTGTTTGTTGTTTGAGTGTGATCGGATGAGGAGGAGAAGGAGGGGTCCAAGGTCCTTGGGGGGCTCAGGGAGGTCTGGGGGAGTTCCATGCTCTGGGATGGGAGAGGAGCAGGAGGAGCTGGGTTGGGGCTGGTGGTGGATGCTGTGGGTGAATTTGGGATGATGGGAGGGGAGAAAAAAGAATAAACTTTTTTTTTTTTTTCATGCTTTTTGTAACAAGACCGAGGACTGGAGGCTGCCAAGTGTAGGCAGATAGGAGGCTATTTTAGGACTGGCTTTTCCGTCTGCCCAGGTCTTGGCACGGGGCACCCTCGCCTTAAATGCAACGTTATCGCTGAGCGTGTCCAGAGAAGGGAACGGAGCTGGGGAAGGGTCTGGAGCACAAGTGTGCTGAGTTCCCAGCTGAGGGAACTGGGGGTGTTGAGCCTGGAGAAAAGGAGGCTGAGGGGAGACCTTCTGGCTCTGTCCAAGTCCCTGGGAGGAGGGTGGAGAGAGGTGGGGGTGGGTCTGTTCAACCAAGGCCCAAGGGACAGGCCAAGAGGAAATGGGCTCCAGTTGTGGCCAGGGCAGTTGAGATGGGATGTGAGGAAGAATTTCTTTGGTGCAAGGGTTCTGAGGCATTGGAAGGGGTTGCCCAGGGCAGTGGTGGAGTCCCCATCCCTGGAGGGATTTAGAAGATGGGCAGATGAGGTGCTCAGAGATCTGGTTTAGTGGTGGACAGGTGTGGTTGGATTCAAAGGTCTGTTCCAACCAGGTGATTCCATGGTTCTGTGATTCTGTCCAGCGTCTTGAAGAGAGATCCAGGAGCAGAAAATACCTGTCGAAAAATGAACTGGCTGCTTTCCCTCTTTATCCTCCTCGCTATAACATGGGGCACGCTGAAAAAATGGGGTGAAATGGAGCTGGGGGGGCTGTGTCAGGAGATACCCCAGTACATCCCAGTACTGGGGTTGCTGAACCTCTACCCTGTTATTTCGTGTGGGGTCACAGAGTGAGGAAGAGCTGCACAGGTCCCCTGGGACCTGCAAAAGATACCCCCCAAATTGATCCACACACCCCCAGATCGATGGAAACAACTGGCATCCATCTGGCTGCTGGGGAGTCTGGTCGAACCCCGCGCTGTCTCAATTTCCTTCTCAGTCCTTCTTCCCCTCGCCCGTAAGAATTTGGTTTCTGTGCCTGATTATAGATTTATTCTCTTTTTTAAGTAATCAAATAAAGACATTTTTTAAAATTCCAAATTGAAGATTAATGCAGAAATTGGAGATGGATTTAAATTTGCCCGAGCTAATCACCAGCCACTTGGCTGCTTATGACTTTATTAAGAGAAAAAAAAATAAATTAAAAATCTGGTGTGTCACGGAGGAATAATGATTCCTGGGCTCGTTGCTCCTTGTCGAGCATCATCGTGTCCTGCTATGTGGATATTTTTGGGGTCCATAGAATGGTTTGGATTGGAAGGGACCTTAAAGATCATCTAAAAGAGAGAGTAAAAAGTTGCCCCCATATAAAAAGAGAGAGTAAAAAGTTGTCCCCATATAAAAATATCCCCCATCCTTGGGGATATTTCAAGACCAGGTTGGATAAAATCCCTTTGCAACCTTCCTGGTCCTGGGATAAGCGGGAGGATGGAGCAGAGACCTCCCCTGGGCTGGGGAGCAGGAGCTGTGCTGGCGGTGGGGAGGGTGTTGGGAAGGTGCCAGATCCTGGATGGGGTTTGGGGACAAAAAGTCTCATTCCTGTCTCTCTCCTTGCACAGGTTTCTGAGCAGCCACTGAC
>NW_010306032.1:6790-8839 GCF_000700745.2 Antrostomus carolinensis
CTTTTTTTTGTTGGTTTTCCTTTACGAAAAAAAAAAAAAAAAAAAAAAAGCCCTCCACGCTCTTTTAATGAAAACATTTTAAAACGGGGTTATTTTTCCCCCTCCCCTGAACCGAAGTCGTCCCGGGTGCGGTGAGGATTTCCGGAGAAGATGGGGAGAAAAAAGATCCAGATCCAGCGGATCACGGACGAGCGCAATCGGCAGGGCGGTGCTTTCCCTTTGACTCTCCACTCCCTCCTCACCCCCTCTCCTCCTGTCGGGTATTTTAAGGATTCTACTTCAAAAACACCCCATTTCCATCCCATTTTGGGCCAATTGGTGCTTTTTTTTTTATTATTATTATTTTTTTCCCTAACCCATAAAATAAGCAGATGGGCAAAACTCAAAGCACCGGGGCCGGATTCAAGCAGATACCCAGAACCAGGCAGACAGCCCCATTTTCCCCCACCCAGGCGTCGCTCCTCATCTTGGAGCTCTTCACGCCGTTTCCATCTAAGCGCTTTTCCAGAAGAAAGTATCTTCTCCAGTTAGTTCCTCCTTTTTGTTTTTTTTTGTTTTTTTTTTCTTTTTGTCTTGCAGAAAATATATTTCAGTTGACATTTTCCGTGAGGTTTTTCCAATAAAAAACAGCCACAACAAGTATCCATTTTTTTCTGAACGCAAACAACCTAAATTATTCTTTTTGGGGTTTTTTTTCAATTGAAAACTTAGATGAGTCCAGGGTTTTTTTTTCCCTTGAAGCCAAGACATGCACGCGTGTAGAAATACACGTGTGTATCTCAGACAAAAAAAACCCAAACAAACCAGATTTTTCTCTAATTTACATGTTCTTTGAGTCAGCCCAGCTGAGCAGCGACGCTTTGCCGGACCAGATTTGCTCTGTGCTGACTCCATCGATGTATTTCGCTGTAACCACGAGATTTTCAGGCGGGTCCCTTTGCTCCGTGGCTTCCCGTGATCCTTGAGTTTGGCTTAGCAGATCCAAACCTCTGCTTTTAGTCCTAGATCCAAGCCTCTGCCTTTAGTCCAGCCCCAGCATGGTGTGCCACGCATCTTTTCTACTATTTTTATTCCAGAAAAAAAAAGAAAAAAAAAATATGTGTATATATTCCTAATGCTTAAAAAGTGGGAAATAACAGAATTGGATAAACTGGTTTATTGCTCCACCACAAAACAAGAGAAAATTGCAAATTTTTTTCATTATGGCTTTATTTGGTGGCCAGGGGGGGATGGGTCAATCTCAAATGTTTTTTGGTAATGTCCCAGTTGCTCACAGCACTATTTATTTCCATAATGAGCAGGAAAGGGGGTGTTTAAAGAAGCTGGAGTGTGTTTTATGGGGCAGTGCTGCCGCAGCTACTGGAGCCCCGTTAGAATTTCAACCGAACGGAAAATATTTGGTAATGCCGGAGGTTGATGGCACAGCCCAGCCCTGTTGTATAAGCCTTCGGGAAAGGAAAGAGGCGTTTCTCTGCCAAAGGCAGGAGCTGAGGTGGTGGGAGGTGTTTTTTGGAGGGTGTTGAACTGCTTCTTGGTGCAGGGCTTTGCCAAGGAGGGCTGGAGATGCCAACTTGCCGAGGTCTCCCCAGTCAAGCCAAGCCCAGGTGGGATTTAGGAGCAGGAGTTGCTCAGCACGGTTGAGTGTTGTGGTTTTAGCACGTCTTACATGTCAAGTGTTGTCCCCAAAGCTCAGCTTCTGGGCCTGGATAATGTTGGTTTTCCCTTGACAGCAGCTGTGTCCCCAGCTGGGATGGTTCTTCCAAAGCCCCACGCCAGCGCGGCGCGTATGGCTTCGCTTTTCCAAAAACCCAGCCCTGTGTCAGCGAAGCAGCAGCTGTTGAATTGGTCATCAGCACAGGCTTTGCAATCAATTCTTTTTTCTGCTCCCTTTCTTTGGGAAACAAGGACACGCCAAGAAGAGAGGACGTTCCACGATGAACGGCTGCCCCAGGCAGTGGGTTTTTGATCTGCTCCATCCACCGCAGTGAGAGCCGCGTGGGGCTGGAGCATCCATCACCTCTGTAGAATCATAGAATGGTTTGGGTTGGA
>NW_010306033.1:0-5024 GCF_000700745.2 Antrostomus carolinensis
TAAAAAAATATATATATATAAAAAATATATTTTATCCACAACTCAGATTTCAACAGAACTTTGACGGTAAAAACATTATCGCATTTCTTCAGTGCTATTTCATTACTTCAATATTACCACATTAATAAATATGCAGTAGGAGTTTCACTTCGTGTTTTTGGCACATTAAACCAAGTATCCAGGTGTACAAATGAAGAAAATCAGTGTGAAAACATGATTTTTATTAACTAATCCAAACATCCCTGTTTCAAAGAAATATGATTAAGGTTTTACCTTGTTGTATTTCCCTCAGAAAAAACAAACAGAGACAGGCTTTTCACTCAGGCTTCCCTGAAACTCTAGTTGCCTATGCTGCAATTTACATTCAGTGTGATCAAAGACTGAAAACATATGACAGCAAGTTCTCTCCAGTATCACCTCTTCATATTCAATATAGACAGACCAAGGTTTAACTTACCCACTATTTTCATAACATTTTTGTATTCCTTCTTAAAACCTTACAAACCATGTTACACAGTTTTAAATACAGGGATATTCTTGTGCAGATGAACAATACCCAAAGTCATATCAAAAACCAATTAGATGGTATATGCTAATTCAGCAGTTGATGGGCTAATCTTGGTGAAGATCTTTACCTTGAAACAAGAATGACATCAATCTTCATTCTCCTTTAAGGAATTGCTTGGCCAGTTCATAAGATTCTGGAAAATTAATATCCAGCCTCTTGTGCCCCCAAACTAAGTACAGAATATTTTACCCCATACATCCCTCAATTTGTATAGCTGTCATTTAAAAAAAAAATTGAGTTAGTTTTCTATTATTGCAATTCTGTTTAGAAAGTCAGAAAGTATACGGTCCCAGACAAGACAAAAATAGCTTTTTCTGAGACAAATATAATTTATAAATGCATGAGTTACAACTCAGTAGTACTTCAAGACTCAGACCTCACTAAGGCAACTGTTAATGCATCCCCTCCTCTGTCTTTATATATTTGCTTCTCTTTGTCTACATGAACAAAACCAAAAGAACCACCCTCAATAAATGACTTGCCACTCCTCAGAAAGCATGGCTGGCTATCAGTATTTCTTGCTTAAATAACTGAGAAATCTTTAAAATGCATGTTTAAAGGTAAAGGTTAAAGAAAAAAAAACCCAACCTTTTTCTGATGTGAGTACTGAAAGGACAACCATATGATGTTCCCATAAAAGACAATTATCCTAATTTAAAAGGCACCTGATTAAATTTCAAAAGCCAAAGGTGTAGCACATACCATCCACAGTTTACAAAACAACGAACATCACTTAAAGGCTAAATGATACTAGCTCAAATGACAGTACTCAGTGACATTAAATGAACAGTACTTTTCTCCTAGCATTCCAAAAATGTTTCCTTCTTGCCGAGAAGTTACTCACAAATCAATCCCCATCATCTCCATGCACATTCCCTTTGCCAGATGATAAATCTTAGAGTGAATCATTGACAGAACCCAGCCATCACACGTTACCACAACATAGGTGACTGTCAAAAAATATTAATAGAGTCTGCCACTTCTACAGTGTTTCTAGAGTAACAGACTTACCTCGGCAGATGGTCCCGTTCCCCACGTATCCAGGTTTGCAGGTGCAGCTATGTCCCCTGACAGTGTTGGTACAGATTGCATTCTCATCACAGTTATGCTGTTCACTGCCACACTCATCATGCTCTACAAAGAAAAAAAAAACAAATTTTTTAAAAAATAATTACAAGAGAGACAGTGAGCTTTTCAGTGTGGTGATGTGGCATTTCAAAACCAAGTGGAACAACAAGGTTGCCACAAAGGCTTAACGCTGGGAGTTTGGTGTAGGAGTCAACTATAGGTCTGCTTCAATTATTAGACTCAACATGTTCATGGTAACAGTAGATTATTTAGGTACAAAAAAAGAAAAAAAATAAAAAATGGTGAGGAGGCAAAGTATGGCTTTGACAAAAGCCCATGAAGAAGATTATCACAGAAGAATATCTGCTGTGAAGACTAATTTTTACATCACTGTCAATCACCAACAGTACCAAGCACAAATACAAGGTAAGTGAACACGAGGGACACTAACAGCACACCCTTTAAACACACAGTTCAGTTGTCACAGCCGCTTGCTCTAACACACGCTGAGCTGACTCTTTCTCTAATAGCGTGTAATGACATTTTACATTTGTAGAGTACCATTCATACCACTGAACCCCAAAGAGACTTCCTACAAATGAGCCATATTTTGCTTTCATCCTGCAAGACTTAACTGCTGCCACTGAGCTTCATTTGCTGCAGCTCCTGCACTTTACTCTCCTGCTACGTTTTGTTCTAGTAAAGCATCAGTTAGAGTTCGTGAGCTACCTGACCCTGAAGTTTCTCACTTCTTCCTTCAGTTACTGAAAGCTTCCTTCACGTAGAAGGATTGCAAAAAGAAAACCTGAATACTTTACACCTTTGCACTGGTAGATTTTCAGTTTTGTTCAGGGGAGATCAAAAAGATGCAATGAAATTTCTTAAAACCATACAAAGGACAACAGACATAATCAAACATCAGAATCTGGAACCCTTCTCTGTAGTCTTCATTTATGCAGCTGCAATCATCATATACTCAGAGGTAAATTGTATCCCTTTCTGGAATCAGGGATTTGCTTAAATGTATCAGTGAATAAGGAGTGTTCAATGACTATGGAGTAAATTAAGTCTTTTATAGACCACAGAGAGAGGTAGTGCCTCTAAAACATGAGCAAAATACTCATTTCTACAGACTCTGAATTAACTCCTTTGGAAGAGCCACTCCACTGAGAGCAACAGGATCACAGGCTTTCCCAGGCTAAAGCTAACCTCTGCTATGCCCCCACCCTACCACAGCATAGAGTGACAGCCCATTTTAAGATAACTCAAGACACACATAGATATGAATGGTGGATTCCAAAGAACCCTCCAAACCAAATACTTCTGGAACACCGTTGATAACTATTTGTAGAATACAACATATGCTTTCTATTTTTCAAATACATTTGACAGTAAAATGATATGGATTGCAACTATTTTCTTTTAAAGAGCGTCAAAGTGATATATCACTCACTCTTTGCTTTTAGCAAGAAATTCTCATGCACACACACACTCAAATGTGCCTGGCTTTAGCTGATAAACTCAGGCTTACATTTACACCTGTTCATTTATGTTGGTCCCTAGATCTGCTTAGTAATTCCCTTCAGCTCCTTTCCAATCTTCAGATGCCTTCGATATTCCAAATGCTAGGCTTCTTCAAGGGCTGCCTGTTCTCTCCTTCATCTTTTAAGAAACTGTACCACAGCCTTACTCTTGTTGTTCCTGTCTCATGGTGCTCAGACTGCTGGGTCAGACACGAAAAGTATTGAGCTACCCTCCAAGGAAGTGCTTAGCAGGCAGTTGAAGCTGAATGATGCTTTCTTTTAAAAGAGACACCCTGTCCATAATCTCTCCCTCCTCTTGCTACTTTTATTATTTATTGCTATTAGTTTTCATGCAATCATATTCAAACTATAACAAGAATGTCTCAGCGATAGGTTTGTGTACACAGAAGAACATTCCTACTCAAATAATTGCTAAAATTTGTTGATTACCTTCTCAGTAGTATTAAAAAAGATTTCCCAGTGGTAATGTACATGTTTTGCTGGAATCCACAAGAGATTATACTCCGCTGTGTTGTTCTAGGACTTTGACAATGTAAATCATTGCATTTGCCACTCCTGCCAATGTACAGATGCTGTCAATACTCAAAAGTTTTAACACTGACAAAGCTGCATTCCCACAGTCATACTTAAAACAGAGGTCAGGTTTTTTTCTAAGGAGATATAATTTGAAGGGTTAGCAACAAATTTAAGCATGGGAACCTGCCCTTCATGAGACATCCTGACGTTGCTAGTATAAGGAGGACTAAGGGAACCTCATCTGCATGAAGAATCCCAAGATTTCTTAGCAGCAATAAGGCAGTAATGATGGGAACTGTAAATGAAGATTTCCCTGGTGTAGACATGTCTATAGATGATGTTGCTACAGGCCTAATAAGAATGAGAAAGCATTGATTTTCTGTCAAGCTACAAAAATCTTTTATTCCAGATGAAAAAAATCCTTAAGATTCTGTCAGTAGCGAGTTATCTCAGTTTCCTTCTACCTCACCAGAGATCACCCTTTAGAGCACCTGGTGTTCACATTGGGAAGTGCGCACAGAAGGTGGGTTCATGTTTTGTTTAAACTCAAAGGAGATCATAACTAAGTTGCAAAGTACATGGGTTTTCTTACACAAATTACTTCTCAAAATCTCCCATTCAAGCACTGATCAGACAGAACCTGGTTTTGCTTTAATGTTGTGGCAAATACTATCTAACTAGAGAGCAATCAAAGGCTGGAAGAGGAGGACACTGAAAAACAAGTGAAAGGAGTCACAAACAGTATCAACCTAAAGCACCAAAGAGGGAAGAACTGAGACAAAATCTTGAAGTCATATCTTATTTTGACAATTTCCCCTTCAGTTGAAAATGAGAAGCACAAGAAAGGGGATTCTAAAAGACAAAAACAAAGTAATTTTTAATTTTTTTTATACACACATATGTATGTATATGTAGATATAAATAAACATGCTGCCATGCTCAGGAATGAAACTGTCATCATTAAGTTTGATTGAAGTAATCCATCTCTCTGTGACTTCTATTTGTTATATAATATACACAGAAGGAGTTTATGATCAAAACTAAAACAAACCGACATGCTTAGTGAGAAGGACAGTACTGTAGGATACAATTCCCTGAACCAGCACTCATTTCCCTGGATTATTAATATTCCTTTCAAGAAACTGGTACCATCTCAGAACAGTTACAATAACAGCATCATTCTTTGCTTGCAGACAAGTTAGTTTATTCATTAAATCTCTGTAAATTATCTTCAGCATTAGTATTTCTGTTACTCAGGACCCCTGGTTATTGCCAGTTGTTGCCACAGTTCTATTTCGTGGTTAATTTTTTGTGCCTCTGTTTCCCTA
>NW_010306033.1:5062-19678 GCF_000700745.2 Antrostomus carolinensis
AGTATTTGTTATTCTTCTGAAATCCTCAAACACTGAAGTTTTTACAGAAAATTCAAGCATATCAATCTTCTATTGCAAAAAAAGAAAGAATCAAACATCAACTGCTGGTTTACCTTCTACTTAATTTATTTCTCCTGCAAGTAGAAATGAGGTATGAAAAGACACGTCGTCTCTGAAGCTTCAGTTCACCTGTCCTTGTTTCCTAGCCATCAAGATACAGCTAAGGCCAGTAAACTACACATTTAAACCTAATATTTTCTTTCTGGACAAAAACCTTCTAGAATTTCCAAAAAGCTTTGACAAACTTTTCCAAAATCCTCAAGAGTATTTTTGAGTTCACACCTAAACTAGGCCAGTTTGTGAAGGAATGACGAGAAAGTTCATATTTTCCTCAGCTTTTATCTGAGGATGGCCATCTGCCTCCAAAAGCCCTTCTTACTTTCTTTGGTAAGAAATTAGTCATCTTTTTACAAAAACTGTTTCTGCTGCCTGTGTTGTATGACTCTGTGGAACCATGACATATATCAACTGTAGGTGTCCTCTATGCATACATTAAGCAGTGCTTCAGTTTTGAAGGACTAAGGCATTTAAAACAAAATTTCTATAGAAAACTTCTATTTGAAAAAGCTGCCACTGGAAAGTCATCCCTGGTTAACTGCTTGCTTCAGGCAACTGAAATTGCATCAACTTGAACAGAAGTCCACTCTGATAGCACTACAGGTCTGGGGGCACTGATGTTTATACGTGGATAGTGTTACCTGACGGCGTGTGCACAGTGATTGAAGATAAGTATTATAGTTATCTCTGCTTTGTTCACAGGCAAGCTAATAAAAATAAGTTTATCTTGATGATTAGAATACTCAGAAGCTGTCTGATGGGATTAATTTCAACACTACATGGCCTTACAGAGATAACAATCATATAAAAAGCAGAGTTAATTCACCAGAAAATAGTTTCAAGTAGATGGTTAGTTGCATGTCCTATTACAAGAAGCACCAATCCATCCTATAAATTACAGAAAACCACCTTATACTCAAACACAGGCTGGTCTATAAGCACATTGGTATTAGGGCATACGCCATATCTCCTTTTTCCTGAAATCCCAGAGAAGAAATTAGCTACAGTACAATGGGAAAACACAGACCATTTCCTGTTAAAGCCTCAGTAACATGAAATAAATAAGAAACTGATGAAATAAGTACTATTACTAGATTGCCATGGGGAGAGCTGTGACCACATTGCATCCCCCTGTACTGGTGTGTGTGCTCCAGGTAGATGGACCCCATCCAACCAAACCACCACACCAACACCTGCAACATCAGCAGCCAACATCTACTGTGTACATATGTAAAAAAATAACAGTTGAATAATACCTGAGACAGCAGGAGACCAGGAACACGACGAAGCTCCATGTCTGCTAACAGAACATTCACTACAAAAGGTCAAGCCTTTGCTAATAGCTGTATTAGCTACACCTTTAGCAACAGCAGAATAATCAATCATGATGCAGTTCAGCTGTGAAGCCACTTGCTTAAATTTTAAACAGACCTTTAGCTTTCTTCAAAACACAGGTACCTATTAAGGGTAATGAAGTTAAAGCATCTGCAGGTTGTAGCAGCTCCTGTGCACCTCAAAGGAGCAAGCATTCCAGCTGCTCCACCGTTAACATCTAACCTTGCTGGTGGATGATCACTTCAGTGTCAAGTAGAAATAAGAATATTCAAACAAGGACAAAAAAGTCAGCAACCTTCAGGCACCCATATTTCTGTCAAATCTTCCAAATCCCCATTTTTCTAGTCTAATCTTACCAAGGAATCACTTTTGTTTTGTGATATTTTAAAAATCCTTCTGTTCTGGGCTAAACTGAAGTGCTGGGGGTGGGAGGGTGGATGTCATACAAAGATTTTGTCTGCCTGAGGTAACGTATCCTCCATAAAGCCACCCACACCATATTGCAAAACTGTTTGTAAGTAAAAACAACCACATAAAAATAATTCAGAACATATGCAAAGTAAAAAAGGATTTGTCATGTATTCATAAATACAGATGCACAAATACCTAAACAGATAAATAAACAATGATAGGTAAACACAAATGTTCTCCATTCATTAAATGTAACGTTTGTGAAAGGTTCTAGGCAGCTCTGACAATAAGAATCAGATGAACTGTCAGTAATAAAAAATGGCATTTTTCTACACTCTGGAAATATTGGGTATGATAAATATCCACATTTTTACTAAAGAGATCCTAATCTTTTTCTATTCGTTATACAAGAGGAAGATGTCCTCTGCTTATATTTTGTTTGTATATTTTTTAAATGTATTATTCATAGGTACTACAGCATTTCTAGGATGCTTCTGCTTTCTCATGCTGAAGGAGACAACACCAATACACTTACTGGATTTGTGTGGGCTCCAAAGGCAGGATCTATTTGCCTTTGTGTTCTCTCCCCCTCCCCGTACATGCTCAGAAAAACTCAAGTATTTGTATTGTTATACATTTTCTCAAAAATATTTAATGGAAAATTAGAACCATAGATTGAAATAGTAAATCTAAGAACCTTTTGGTGGAGTCATAACTGTAACATCAGGATAGCTTTCCACTGCACAGTTCAAAAGCCCATAATGGATTTCAAACTTATAATTTCTAAAAGGTACATTTGACACAGGATTATTTTTCAGCAAGAGTGCCAACCTTTTTATCTCTCTTTTCTTTAAATAAGGATGCTCTTGGAAAAAGGACCGACCCTGGAATGCAATTACTGGAGACATCCCACTGAATGGTCTTTCACCATAGCTACTCTCACTTCTCATTACAAGAAAAGGTCCCATTTTAAACTTGCTTACAAGATGGAAACAATTTTCTTATTGTAAGGATTTTCTCCCATTAGTTACCCAAAGCCTTCATACTTTAATAATAAACCATTCATCTTTGGAAAACGTTGTGCAAAGATTATGACTATTTCTATTTATTCTTATTTTTACAACATTGAAAGGAAATCTTGGGTGCACTCTAAATTGTTAAGATGACAATCTGCTTCTAGGGTACAAAACCACAAATGCAGCAAATATTTCTATCCGCCAAGAGACTTACAACAGAGAGACAACTCACTGATGGAATAGCAAGGTCATCAGATGCCCTTTTTTACCATTTTTTATTAATATAGAGGCCATTTGTATAGAATACATGTCCTAATGTAAAATTAATTAGCTATCTGGTAACAGTTAAGCAATGGCCTTTGAAAACTCAGAAAGGAGAGAGCCATCTCTGCAGATACTTTTAAAAAGAAGGAACGCACTGTTGCATGGCATTAGGATTCAAATGCCCATGTAATAACTAAGGCTTTAAAAAGGAGAGATTAAAAAATTTAATTTAGCAAGAATTGTGGACTTAGTGGAATCAGGATTTCAGCTCATAAAAAGTTCTGATGAAACAAAAGGGATAGCTTTTAAATAGACTGAATAAAATGAAGCATTATTCTCAACACGCAGGAAGAATCTCCCCCAGAAAATCAGGGCAATTAGAAACAAGATGCATACATCAAACAAGAAATTACATTGCAGATGGTAAGCTGGTGAAAGATAATAGCTAATTGTGAATCCAGACAACCCTGGGGGAAGGAAAAAAACAAAACAAAACAAAAAAACCCAACCAACAACACACAGAAACTGTATTTCCCCCTACTCATGAGAATTACAGAAACAAAGTAAAGTTTATCTATGCCCATTCTGAACTTCAGTCACATGAGCTCATCCTGTCCATTTCTGCAAGGAAACAGCAAGAAGGAACACGGCGCATAACAGAAAAGCCCCACTGTTCCTTGACATAAGGATATGCTGCAACTTTCTGCTTATGAGCCATTAAATATACAAATACTGGCAAAAATATCAGATTTGCAATTCTTTTAGTAAGAAACTAAAATGCTATTGTAATTTATGACATAACAAACAGCTTCTGGTGTTAAACATAAAATTAGTTAGACTGAATTCCAAAAGAGTAGACATACGCTACTCCTGGGTAATTAGGAATAAATAGTGGGATTTAATTTGAATATAAAATACTGAATGTGCATGCAGTTGCCTCCTGGAATAAAATCTCTCAAATGTTTCCTTTTGAATTATGAACTAAAATTCTTTCTTTGGCTTTCTGGCACTTGGTTACATTTTGGTCACATTCACTTGTCTACGGTTTATAAAATAAACTACTAACATAAGCCATTCTTGTTCTTTTTGTTCTATTTTGTTCTAATTTATTCTAATAAACTAATCTGCCTAGAACTCACTAGAAAAATAGTAAGATTCATGTTCCTAAACTGGTATTTAGAGAGAATCCCTGACATTTGCCTGAGTGATTCAATTCCAACTTTAATTATCAGTTGGTTTAGTTCAGATTTTCACATCACAATGAAATCTTCTTTGTAGTCATGTATTAGAAGATCATAAACAAAATCAATGTAATCTTATCCATGCACTTAATGTGTATCATAACTAACTTGATATATGGATGGATCTAGGGGAAAATAGACCAAAAGTACTACCTCATCCTGAAGAGACCAGCATGCAAATGTGGGCAACAATGACACCTGTACATGAGTTGGTTTGATTTCAGCATTCAGTGGGTGAAGTCTACAACTCATACCTTCCACACCGAGATGCTTGGCCTTCTTTATTTCCTCTCAGCAAGAAGCAGAAAGCAGACATGAATGTAAAGGTGTCTATTCTGTTCCAGTATATAGAGACTTCATTGTTTATTGCCAAAAAACTAGCCTTACTAATGATCCTTATTCCTATGAATCCCATAATTTTCACTCTTATGTTTTACATATTAACAGAAATAAGAAGAACCATGGATGACAGAAAGATATACCATAAAAGAAGAGGATATATTTTTTTCCAGAAACATTTGTAGTACACAAAACATTTCATAAGCCAATGTTTTTCATAAGGAGCTTTTTTTTTTTTACCTTTTACACTTAAATTAACATACAGAAACCAAAAGTGTATTGCATTGAAACTATTTTTAAATAGTCAAAGAAGAAGCAGATGTTATTACGTTTGGATGATCTATGCTCTCTAGTATTAAATTTGGTTTACACTCAGTCTTTGTCTTCACATAGTCCTGTTTAACTCTATTTTTCATATTATATTTTTAATTACATGAATCGGAATTACAGATCAAAAGTGCACACAGGATTCAAGGCACTAAAATATCATGGATTTATATAATAGCATAATAATATTTTTTATTTTGTTCTCAATGCCTTTCCCACAGGACCTCACTATTCTGCTTGTCTTTGACCATGGCTGAGCACTGAGCTGACATTTTCAGAGAACTATCTGCAATATCTCTTCTCTGAATGGTAATAGCTAATTTAAAGTATTTGTATATGTACATTTATCTTCTTTTTCTTTTTTTTTTTTCCTTTCCTCCCGTGCCAAGGGAAAGGTACTTTATACTCTGATCCTCTGTTCTGCCTCACTACTTCATAAAAAGACCTACTGATATTACCCATTTAAATTTCCATGAGATGAGTTCACTGAGCAGTGATAGGAAATGCTAAACTGTTACAATAAAAATGTTTCTTTTGGGATAAATCAAGATGAACAATAGGCAGCCTTGCTGACTGTAATATTGCATTTGTTTTCTGCAAGAGGAGAAGAAAAAAAAATATGTGGATCTCTTGCTAGCATAGTATAAAAATATTTGCACATACCTCTTAAATGTCCTTATATCATTTGTTAGGAACTGGGAAGATATACATTTGTTTTTATTGTTTTCTGAACACAAGACTAAAAAAGGAAACAAGAAAACAAAGGAAAGAGGAAAATCTAAAAAAGTGAAATCCTGAAAAACTGTGCTTAAGGCTTGGACACACTGCATTCTGATAAGAAACTCCCCAAGGTTAAACAAAACCAGTATTGAACTAGGTCAAACATTTGAAAATTCGAGAACCATTGGAATTGCTTCCTTTACATGTAAATTTTATTTCTGCAATCTTTTAAAGTTTGTTGGAGTTGAGCAGACATGTAAAACTAGTAAAGTCTATTAAAATAATTACTAAAATATAAAAAATATTCATATAGAAGAACAAGTCCTAGATTATTAGTGCAAAGAGTCACAGTATCAAGGGTTTTTTGACACTGAATTTCCATGTCATATATACCAGGGGAATCTTTTCCACAAACCAGTTAAGCATCAAGGCATTAGCCCTTTATGAGGCACCTTCTATGACCTTTAGCCTGATCACAAATGGCCAATGTGATTTTTATAACTGACTTTAGTGGAATCAGGAGCTAGCCCCACAAAAACAAAGTCCCAGGCCCATACCCACAAATTGATTGCGTATATCGATGTGTATATTTGTAAACCACTACTTATTCCAAATTTTTCTAAGTAGTTATTCTTTTTCTTGACGTGGTTGCAAAGCAGAGAATTTCATACAGGCAGCAAATAAAGCCTTGAACTCAATGTGATGTACCACACTGTAAGAGAACTACACAGTCCCAGCTAGATCAGTGACTTCAATATTGATAGAGGAATGGTGAAAAAAAATAGTTCTATGAAGTTCTCAGTCTCTCTAAATCATAGACATTCACTTAGGAAAATAAAGAAATTACACGTAATGACACAATCTCAAAAACTGAGACTTTGTCTAGAAGTTGCCACTGCCTAATTTACAGTTTTTAGGAAATATCCCCATTACTATTAACTCTTAGGATACAGTTTTATTTTGCCTCTGTGTTGCTAAAAGCTGAATATTGTCCAAGTAACTGCATTGTGTCAGAAAAGAAACCCTAAAGCAATATGGTCCTGATTTATTTATACAGCAATATAACTTAATCTAAAAAGACAGGCTGCTTTTTTACCATAAAATTGTGAAAGCTGCATATTTTATGAAGGTGATATCAGAAGCTCATCCTTCAGGTATTTTCAGTTCAACAATAGCTGCAAGCTTTATTTTGCAGAAATCTCAAAACTGCTAATATAAAAAGTATGAAATAGACCTTATGATGTAATTTTTGGCCAACATTTCATCACGGCTTGATGAATTTACATTGGTGATACAGGTGCAAAAGAGCTTTGGATGTCAGTATTCCATGATGCTTTTAACTTCCACATAAAAAAAAAATTACAAAAAGCAATACATATCCCATTTCAAAATTGCACAAAAGTCTGTTAGTGCTGTTGCAATATGGTAAGGTGAAATTGTTTCTAAATGAACCCGTATGTGTGACAGATGTGTCAATTTGCCAGCACAAGAACACATAAAATCACAGTTAAGGTTTTGTCGCAGAGTTCAAGTATAATGAGGACAGGACACAGATTATTTCTTTGCACTTAACAGAGATGCAATGAAAGGGCTTGCAGAGGGTTGAAGCGTGTATTACAGGTGATATGAAAGTCACAAAGACTTAGGCTACTTTTCTCAGTTTTCTGTTTACAAAATAAGACAGAGTCGAGCCATTAGGTTCCCCTGCAGACTTAGCACCTTTATGTTTTATATACAAGATTCCAATGAAGCAAACGCTACATAAAGTATGGATTCCAGTATATTTTAAGCTTTCAACAGAGAAGAGATGGACTGTCACTTCTTAATGAAGTAAACAATATATTTGCCTAGTTGCAGCTCACTCAACAAAGCAGGTGAGTGTCGACTGAGATCTTTAAAAATGGATGTCTAAAAAACTGGCTTCTATGACAGTATTTAGCCACCTAAATTACTAAATGGTTTGCCCTCTCAGAGTCCTGAAAACCCAACTTCCTTCAGTGTGTTTAACAAGGACAAATGGGTTTTCAATGCTAAAAAAAAAAAAAGGTCTAGTTCATTATGTCACTCCAGTGTATTACTCTTCAGTTTACTCTTTTTGCCTCACAAAAATATTGTGGAATTTTTACACGGAAGGAAGTGATCAAATCACTTTACCTCTCAAAGAGTGCAACTTCAGCATTTTATTTACTCTGAACACACAGAATCAATTTTTATTTGAAAGCAGAAATGGTGACTAGTGCATCATCATTTCCTAAGGCACCTGTGTTTTCCCCTGGAGATATTCTACCGTAACAGTGATCACAGTAGACCATACTTGTCTTATGAGATCTGACAAGATCACAACCTGAGTTCCTCTGGCTGCAACTTTACCTTCTTATATCAGCAAAACACTGTACAGCATGAAGATCCCACTGCTGAGACAGAAGATAGATCAAAGAGAATTTATATGCTGTATATTGCTCAGGCTTTCATAACTAACTTACCAAAAGATAATGACAGTACAACTTTACTTTGCATTTTCATCACTTAAGTAAAAATTAATAAAAATTATTTAGATATGCAAATGTATCATCCATGAGACTGAAAAAAAATCCCACATGGTTGGTTGATGTTCATTCAAACAGAGAATTCTTCTTTAAAAGACTTCTGCTCCAAATGCATTGAAAAAGTCACAGACAGTCACAGAAAAGTGATGACAAACAGTATGTAGTACTACCCAAGAAAAACAGGGATTTAAGTACAGGATTATTGAAGAAAACTGATGATGCAGGAAAGGTGTATTTTCTCCAAAAAAAATTAGCAGATAATTTTATGGAGGATAGAGGCAGTAAACTGAAGTACCCAAAATCATCAAACACCATGGAAAGCACTGCAGAAATACACTGGAGATTCAGAGCAGGGACCCCTGGGGGACAAAGTCACATTCATTTTCTGATTCCCTTTTCAGTGTTAACCAGCAACTGACTCACAAAGTGCTACCTGAAGCCTCTCTGCTGTGGGTAGTAGGATCCTGCATTCAGCCTTTGGCAAAGCATGAGATAATTAAGAAGGAAAGCAAAACACCAGGTGTGAGGAATGTCTGCAAAAATCAATTTACAGAAGACAGCACCATGAAACTCCATATTTAGCTTGAGTACCTAATACAAATCCATATATAAGCACCCCTGAGACAGAGAAAGTGGGGTTAAACGACCACAAATCATGAAGGAAGGAGGAAACTTTAGGAGAAGGATTGAATGTTTCACTAGAAACAGTGAGATGGAAGTCAAATGAGAGAGAAAATGAGAACCAAACAACAGCGAACTTGGAAAGAACAAGTTCTTGTTCACAATAAATAACTCCACGAAACACATGTAGCTGTGCCTATCGCATGCTATTGTACTGATTAAAATTTAATTCCAGCATATATTCCAGGGAAGAAAATCAAGATTATACTGAGCACTCAGCTCAGAAAAGGGAGCAATAATGCTGTTAGCGAACCTGAACACAGACCTTCCTGCAGAACATGGCCAGAGGAGAAAGCAGGATCCAGGGGTGAGAACATCTGGCACAATCTGAATTCCACTCCCTTCTCTCTCATTAACTCACTACATGACTTGGTGCCTAAGATACTTTTGCCACCTCTTTTATAAAGCAATGGTTAGAAAGGTGTGATGTCAGCACAAAACTCATCTAATATAATTAAACTGTTTACCAAGAGATAAGAATGGAAAAGAGAATGGATTTGGGATATTTGAACCATTTGAAACAAACAAAGACTCAACAAAACCCAATATCTGTCACTGTTAGGTGACAGGTAAACATCATGACATGCTGGAACAGCACTGACATTTCAGGGATAGCTCGTATGTACAAGAGCTAGTAAATAATCAAGAGACAATTTGAAAAGAGTTGCTGGTAATCACGTAATGACACAAAGAATTGCTGAAACAAGTCTGACAAAAGCCCACTGGGAAAGCGATAGATGTAAACTTACTGTCACAGGTTAAACGTCAGACAGACAATCACCATAAAACTACTTGGAGAAAAGTGTCAGGAGGTACATACTCAGACACTAGCTTCACAGAATTTCAAGGAATAAAAAGATCAAATGTTTTTATTATTTAAATTAAGACATACTTTACACATCAAATCATATTCCTGCTCTAGATACTATCTCTAACCTCTGCAAAGGCATTTTCTGTCTTCACTATCTCCTAGAACACCACCTATATGGAAAGGAAAAGACCAGTTTCCTGGTTCTACTGCCTCCCACTCCCCACTTCCTACAGGTAAGGGAAAGAGGAAGCAACAGAAGTACGGCTTGCACATAGTTTTGATAAAAAATATCATTTCAGTCCTTTTAACATCTTCCATTTAAGGGGCTCAAACCCAATTACAATCACTAGCAACCAGTGTCTCATGTCACTTCTGTGACACGTGACAAATGTCTGTGAACAGAAAATACTGGTGCAGAGAAGAGGTACATGCAGCTTTCCAAAGGACCCCAGAGCTACATTGCCCAAGTGCTGAAATCATCACAACATTACCATTAGATTAATGAAGTAATTTTTTCCCCAGAGAAGACTATGGAGCTTTTGATTTTAAACGCTCCTCAGAAAACCTGAAACACACAGACAAGGCCTTCAGCATCACGGTGATAAATTCCCTGGAGGAAATCTCCTGCCACACGCTCCCAGACATACAGATCAGGTGTCAGCTAGGAGCCTTCCATCTAATCTCCATCTTACAGCAACAGAAGCAGGATCCATCACAGTCACAAGCACTCCAATGCCACAGAAAAAGATCAGTGAAATAAGATGTTAAGCATTAATAGCAATTTGAATACTTAAAATATTAAAAGTTTAATTTGGAAGGAGAAAAAAAGGATTTATTTTGATACTAATTTGACCCTGCATCCTAGGTGACTACACCATGAAGGTGACAGTTGAAATAAATTAGTGTAACAAAACAATTTCCTGAAATCAAAAACTGAATTTCAATGGGATACCTCACGCTGCTACAACTCAAGGAAGTCATCTTGTGGGGCACACCTCACTGGGTTCACATGCAGTTTAGAAAATTAATAAGATAAAAATGTGTTTCAAATATTTAAGAGGCAAGAAAAGGTCAAACAGGAATAATCTTTTAGCTGAAAAATTATACATACACAGCATTGATTCTTTTAACTCTCCTGTAATGAGAGGAAAGTAATCTTTTTCAATTAGAAAGAGCTTTTTTAATTGACATATGCTTGGCATCCTAAAAAGTATTCACACTGGGAAGGATGAATGATATGACACTAGTCCTACCAGAAGTGACCATGCCAACACTGGCAAAGCTGCTGTGTTTCCAAAGAGCTTACAAAAAGCAGCCATGCAAAGCAGGAAGAAAAGTTCAGTTGAGTTAACCCTATGAGACACCTGAATGGCAGCACACAATGCAGCCAGACTAGTGTAAACTGGTGCCACAAAATTAGTGAAGGTTTTAGAGGGGAAGCTGTATGAGGAGAGGCTGAAGTCGCCTGGTTTGTTCAGCCTGGAGAAGAGGAGGTTGAGAGGAGATCTCATCACGGTCTAGAACTTCCTCCCAAGGGGAAGAGGAGGGGCAGGCACTGATCTCTTCTCTCTGGCCACCAACGCCAGGAGCAGAGGAAATGGCAGGAAGATGTGGCAAGGGAGGGTGAGGTTGGCCATGAGGAAAAGGTTCTTGAGGCAGAGGGTGGTGGAGCACTGGAACAGGCTCCCCAGGGAGGTGCTCATGGCATCAAGCCTGACAAGATTCCAGAAGCATTTGGACAACACCCTCAGAGACATGGTCTGAATCTTGGGAATGTCCTATGCTAGGGCAAGAGCTGGACTTGATGATCCTTGAGGGTCCCTTCCAACTCACAACATTCCGTGATTGTAAATTCTTATTTCCAACAAGAATCGATCTAGGCATGGGCCTTCAGAAATAGTCCGACACAGCTCAACAGGTCCCTGCTGGTGGGGTGACAGTGAGGGAAGACAAGGAGAAAACAAGCATCAGGAGATCCCTCCTTTCCTTTTCAACAGAAAATGTTAATAAATAACTATCGGCACAATAAAGCAGAAATGTGTCTTAAAAACTGAGTACGTTTCACATGGACAAATGATGGCTTAAGATAAGCCTGTAGCATCCTGTAGTGAAGAGTCAGCTACCCAAGGCATTTTCTAAATTCAATGTTCCTCTGAAACTTCACTAGCCCAAGCACCCATGGGGAAGTGGTACATTCAAACTGGGTGAACAAATGGTCAGTTCCAGACCCAAAATAATTTCCATCTTTTGTTTCTAACACAAAGAACAGTGATAATTTTTGGCTCGTGCTCCTATTTTCCATTCTTTTTTCTGAACAATCCATGGGGAAGATCCATATTTTAGTTTAATTCTCTTTTAAATACTTACTTGGCATTATTACAGCCTGTGACTTTGTGTCGTAAAGTTTTCAAAAACCCTTTCAAAAAGAAACATTTATTATCCTGTGATGCTTACTGAGTGCCATTTCTTGCTTGAGAAGGCACAATATATGTTGTATAATAATAATAACAGAGTTATCAAAACAAGATCATTAACTACAGTAGGATTACCACCTCATCTTGGGACAGGCTTTTCCCATTTTCTGCGTAGGCTGGAAGGGATCACCACATCTCTGATCAATGCTGGTATGATAACCATTGGGCTAGTCATAGAAATATAACAGGATTAACAGATGATAAAGAGCACTAAAGGAAAAAAGAAAACTGAAAACGGGGTCTTTCTGAACTACATGTACAAAGGAGGAAACCTCATAACTCAGATTCTTATCAGCTGTACACAGAAAGAGGAGGCAGCATGGGAATAAGATACAAATTAGTTCCACTTGCCAGTAAGAAAAGATACAGGATGACAAAGCCATGGAACATAATATAACAAAATGCAAATAGCTTTAGATTCTCTGGAAGAAGAAGAAGAAAAAAAAAAGAGCTAACGAGTAACAAATGCAACTCAGTACTAAAAAAAAAAAAAAAAAAAAGAGGTAATATTGAGGCTCAGAAAGAATAAACTCGAATGAAAATTAATTGAGATGAACTGGAACAGAATATTTAACAATATTTTATGTGGAGTAAAACAAAAGTGTACACTTTGTATGCTAACAGCAAAAAAAAGGAAGAATGTATCTCTACAAGAACCACTGTAATTCTTACAAAGTTTTGCATATTCTTTCCAGTTACTACAAAAGAAAGATCAGAGAGTATTTTAAAAGCAAAGGAGAATCAGGAGCATCATTGTTTGCACCAATTCACAAATGTCAAGAAACTACAGAAAAAAATAAAATGTTGCCATCATCATTATACAGTGTCTGAAACTGATATTTCACTGAGGCTGAACTTTCTTGCCCTCCCACTACTGCTATATGCAGTTTAAGGGTTATCATTTGAACAGTTACAGACAGAAAATTTTTAAAAAGGTAAGTTTAGAGATCTTTACAGGAGCAAAAAAATCCCTGCAATAGGATTTTGTGTGCAATCTGTGCTTCACTATAAAAATAAGGTAACTGATTCACAAAAGTACTAAGATACCTCAACACACTCTTGTTTTGAAGGATTCAAATGGAAATATCTTAGGACTATAATTATTATTGTTGTTAAATACTCTCTGGCTGTTATTCTCCTTTGTTGCTTCTAACAGACTGGTTTAAGTCACACCAAGTACACCTAATCTAATTAGATTAGATATTTCATAGTAACCTGACTGCCTTCCCAGACACAGTTTTACTTTTATCATCTGTTAAGTAATCACATTTTTATATTAGATCTTAAAATGGAAGGACATTGAAAATAATGTATTGTGGACAACTGAAATTATACCAACAAATAGCATTTGAAGGATTTAAACAAAGAGCAGCAATTATCCTCCTCTTTGTGGAGCATGAAAGTGATAAAAATGACTATTCTTTCAAGATCACTATAATATTCAAGTATCTACTTAACTTTCTTCCTTGGAAGGTCTCATTTGTTTTCTTTAAAGAAATGAATAAAAAGATGTAAAAGATTATGATTACTCAGTACTTATGAGAAAATGAATAGCAGCAACGACAAAGGTATGTAAAATGAGCACCAGAATGTAGAAAACTCTCTTACTCAACATTAATAAAAAAGACGCTCTAGTCTGGTGAAATTAAAGGGGAAAAATATCAAGGTGGACAGACAGAAACAGTCATTTTACAGAAGAGGCACAACTGATAAAAGACTTTAGACGGTATTGAGTTCAAGTCCAATAATATTCAAAATAGTAGCCCTTTACTGTGCATGAATAGCATTAATAGTTTCACTAGCTAGGATTTCATTACGAAACTATTGATTGATACGGTTCAAGACACAGAATGATCATTAGATGGAACCAAGGAAAGAGATTCCTTCTATGATATATTATAGTTGCAGGGAGTCCTACATTTTCTCAGAGGCATCTAACTTTGCTGTCAGAGAATAAATAGTAGGTCAACTGCAGTTCAAGATGAAAGGTTCTAATAAAAAGGCAATTAATTTTATCTGAAAAAAAAGAAACAATCATGGATTTTAGACTGCTGTCTGAAGAGATCTCAGGTAAGAGGGAACCGAGGATAATTGCATGCAACAATGGGCCTTCCAGTTTATACCAATTGAATTATTTGTTCTTCATGAGTTCAGCTGACAGAAGACCAAGTTTACACTCAGAATGGTTGTAAGAAGGAGGAAGAGTGGGAAATTTGTCTCCTTGCCTTCATCTGAGGCTAGCTGAACCATGTCACACAGCAATATAGTTCTACTCAAATTAATTCAAGCAGGTGTTACATGAGAGGAAACTCTGAACCTGCACTCCATGCTCCT
>NW_010306033.1:19710-41674 GCF_000700745.2 Antrostomus carolinensis
GTTACCTACGAATCATGCAAATATAGACATCATTGAAGGAAAAAGGGTAGCATGCACTTCAAAGATTAGATTTGCATTTTCCTTTATCAAGAGACATTGAGTAAAAGGAATTTACTGATTGCTTTGCATTAGAAAAGGCTAATGTGTTCAGTCTCACTATATAAAGATTCAGCATAGTCAATGAACAAAAATTATAATCTTTCATTTTAGGCAAAGCAAGCAATTGTGCAGAAATCATTAAATCTTTCATAACAGTGGAGAGGAATTTTAGTTTTAATCTCTGCAATGCTGGTCTTAAAGAGCTTACACAAGAGCTCCGAGAAACAAGTTTGCCTGTGCAGGGTGCCAGACTAATTCAGTACTGCTACATCATTTTCAAGCTACCCTGTGCCATACCAAGTGGACAGTAGCTTGGGTTTATTCTTCCTATGGCAATTATAGTGTCTTATCTTTACAGTTTTTTATTCTAAACAGATAACATCATATTGAATTGTGAATAATCAGAGAGCGAGAAAACCAGCACAGGATCTTCAGACCATCATTGCTTATATGGCAAATCTCATTTCTGTAAAAGTGCACATCTAATACTAGGAATAATAATGAATAGCAATAAAGTAAGAAACACCATCTGTGTAAATTTCATAGCTTAAAAAAAAAGAGACTCTAGCTTTATATTCCTAAAACTTAACTGAATAATATATATAAAAAAAAGATTGTGAGACGATCACCCAAAGTGTTATTTTCGGAAGATATAAAAGAAAAGATAAGGGGAGAAGACCTTTCTCTGCACAGAATTATTGTGGTCATAGAACTCTCAACAAGGAGAAATGCAAGCAGGATTCATTAAAGAAATCATTGGGAAAAGTCCTCCACTTAGTAATTATTTTATATTTTTTTTAACATTGTAAAAGGGATGTGGCACTTTTTTTTTTTAAATGAACAACCTCTTTTCAGAAAGTAGCTTGCACTCTTAAGTTAAATATTTTAGAGAAAAAAAGCCTGAAATAGTAAAATACTAAAATAAAAAGAGCCCAAGGTCCAGCTGTTTACAGAGTTAATGCCCTCAATCACTACCTCAAACTTCCTTAATTTCTATTCCTGTGTAGCACATACAAAGGAGAGACAGAAATGTTCATCAAAGCAAAGTCCAAAACATATATAGCATGGAGTTCTTCCGGAGATTTGCTGACAACCCACTACCCACATTAACGTTCACAAAGAGAAGGAACTTTTTGCAGCAGTTGCTTAACACTTTGCAGGCTCAGCTCAGGCCTGACAAGTTTGACTTTCGACTGGAAAGCCAACACGTGCCTGCAGTAGCATCCAGTAGCAACCAGCAGCTCAGCACCTTGCAGAATCTTTCCAGTAACTTGAGTAGTTAAGTCTTATCCTGACTTTCTGTAAGGCATATTTACATATTGACTTTATTTGTTTAGTATACAAATAGTGACCCGTTAGGAGTTGAACCACGTGAATACAACAGGAATAACAGCTTTTCATTTTGGTAGTGGTTTATCCTTAAACCATTTGTTTCTGGAAAACCTATATAACTGGGACAATCTACAGCACAGGATTCAAAATTGAGCCGTTAACGTCCTTCAAGAGCTGTCTGAATGTACTCATATGCCAAGCACAATAAGCACTCAACCTTAATGCAGCATTGGTTTCTACAGTTCTCTGTATTTTGCTAATCTGTTTTAAACTCAACAGCTCAAGTTAACTGTGTTAAGAACACTAAGATTTGCATTTGAACAGAAATTTGGACTATAAAGGCAGTTAACCCATTGAAATAATGTTTAAAAAATAATCTTTACAGACTTCAGAAAATAACACCAGGTAAGGGCTTCATATTTCAAAAGAAACATTAATATATTTTGTCAGTGAATTAATTAGCCTCTTTTCTGCAGTGCAAAGAACAAAATCCACATAGGGTAATAACTGCTTTTGGTCCCTGATCCAATTTATGGATCCTGACAGGCAGTCTAATGGCACAGATTATTTTTAATAAATCAACAATCTCAAAACAACAAATCAAAAGCAACAGCAACTTAAGAGACTTCAGAATCCAGTTTGACAGTAGACCTAAATAAGCATACACAGTTTGATTTCTACCAGCTATAAACCCAGCTTCCAGATTTTGTGGATTTGTAGGTAACCTCACTTTTAGGTACCTCAGTGTTGACTGTTACCTGAGAATTTAGCCATGTACTTTTTTCATATGAAGCTCCACTTAAGAAGGAGAAAAAAAACCTCAAAAAAACCCCCAAACACCAAACCAAAACAAACCACGCACACATCTCCTGCTAACTTTCACAACCGAGTTTGTTCCAAGTCAAAAAAAATGCTTATATGACTATCTAGTGATAAAACATGTGCAAAAGGCTGGGTCCTTTAAAAACAGGTCAGCATATATTATATATGAGAATATTAAAGGGCTGTTAAATTCTCCAATCTCTTTATAACTTTTTGTTTCCAAAGTTCCTTTAAAAAAATGTTACATTTCAAATTCCATTAATGCCTTGGATTAAGTCTCTCCATCTGACTTTCTACACAGCTTCTTCAGTTTTTTGTGCAATAAAGAAGCCTCTTGCTGTCTTTACAAGCATCATCAATAATGTTCAGCTGTGGATACACAATCACTCAAAACAGGTCCTAAATTTTAGCAATCCAGATGGAGCAAGGCTGCTCTGTTGCCCTTAAAACCAGTCCTTTCTGTTTCTTTTGGAAGCATCAACCATGAAAGACAGCACATGTATTTCTACGTTTCACTTTGCCTGGTGCCCTAAGGAAACAATTCCATAAGATGTGCCATTTCTGTTACTGTCACACTTTTCACATCAGCTAGGAATCATTTCACCTTTTTTAAAAAAAAAAAAAAATCATCTGTAACTTCTTTATTTTAATAACCCCAATTCGTGGTTCAATTCTAACAGCAGCAACAAGAAAAACACAAAGGAACCTACACCATCAGATGCCATATATATCTGACTTGAGCCTGAAACATTTTGAGAGACCAGATCTGGGGAGAGAAGAGGCACTTGGACTGTGGATTTTTAATCTCTGCTGAGGAGTAGAATAACCCTAGTTTCCTAAGTGTGGGGTGAAGTGATCAAAATATTATAGCAACTTATTTTAGCATGCCAGGCAGAGAATCAGGGAACTGAATATGCTTTTAATACATTTAGCCACCTTCATTCCTAGAGAGGAAGGATTAACCCCCATGCTTAAGGCTGAACCCCAAGCTGGATGGAGCCATGGTAGTAAGGAAAGACACTGAGCCTATTGACATCCACACCACAGCGTCAGGTTTCACCCAAGCTCAGATCATAAATGAGATTTTCTCCAGGATTTCATCACAGTCACAGAAATATACACATTCTTAATTTACCGTTTGAAGAAGAGTTTGTTATGTCAGATATTCCACAGAATGCCACTTTCAGCACTTGTGCTATGCTGAAGGCAAAAAACCCCAACAAACAAGCAAGCCAAAAACCAGCATAAAGGATTAGCGTTGGTAGATAGTTCAGCAATACAAAAGCTTACATACATTAAATTTTGTGAAATAGAACCCTCCATTATGAGAAGCACAAAGCTGACTAAACCAAATCCCTGGGATCTTGAGAAGACAGACACTTTTCTTCACCATAAATAAGTAGGAAAAAAATATTTTATCCTTACAGGTCATTAAGCTGCCTCTCTGTGGCCACCCTTATCCTTTACTTGGCAGCACTGTTTTCTGGCCCCTTCTGCCATCATCTGTCATAACGGGAAGGCCTTCCCCAAAACACCCGATTATCTCAGTCTAGCAGCATGAACGGTATTTTCTAAAAATGAACTTTATTTGTAAACTCTGAAAAGAAAAAAAATCTAAGCGCATAAAAATAGCAATAGACTATTTTAACGGGAGCACAATTAGCAAGACTGTGTCATTCGTCTAGTTCTGTCCCACTTCTCTGATAACGAAGAATAAGAGTTATTTCTGGAAGAGTCAGAAAAAGCCCCAGTTTGAGCAATTATCACATGCAATCATGTAACTAAATAGGAAGTTTCATACTAGGAGGCAAAAAGCCTACAGCAGAAAGCATGAAAATATTAACTACAAAGTGATAGATCAAAGCACCTTTCTCCCTCCCCCTCCCTGTGCTATTCCCAAAGGCTGTATTTCTTAAGGACCAAGCAAGTCTGCTTGCCAGTGGCAGCTCCTCTACAACCCTTAAAATTATTTCACAAACATTTCAGAAAGGTAACACTGCCAGATTTACGGTTATTCACTGATGTTTACAAAACCAGAAAAAAAATTAGGATAGCTAGGTTATCAGACATACTAGCATTTACCTGCAAATATTACCCATAATATATCTTTATTTTCTTGTTCATAGACAGAATAAGAAGGTCCTCCAAAACCAGAGTAAGACTACTCAAAAGTAGTAATCATTTCGCACACCTTCAGAGCAAGAGCAACTCTACTCCATCCCCCACCTCCTAGCACACACGTTTCTGCTGGTGGTGGGGGGGGTGGAAGTTATCTGGAAATCTGCAGAACCAGCAAAACAAGAGTTGGACAATCTACAATGTATGTCTAAACAGGACTTACAGAAAAACCCAGCCACTTCAAACAAATGAGATGTCCATTATTGAACCGGGGTTCTAAGGTCTTCTAAGTATGTAAGATTGCTTAGAAGATGATTCTTTGATCACCTGTATATAGTAATTGATACTCAAGAATCAATAGCTTTTAATAAAATATAAGCTTTCTCCCAGTCAATATGCACACATCTATGAAATATTCAGCACAGGTATAAAAATGAGATGATAGCAAAGTGAGAAATGTTAATGTATTATTTCCTTGTGTATAAAATGCACATTTAGATTAAAAAAAGGAAAAACCAAGGGCTGCAAAAGCCTTTGCCATACATATTTCTCACTATCAGAAAAGCTCATCAGACATAGGCACCATGAACTTTATGGAAAATTTTCTGTTGAGCTTAACAAACTTTACAGAATTCCTTTATTTCAGAAATAAAGCTAGAAATCTTAAATCCAAGCAGCAAATACAAAGATACAACAGCAGAGCAGCCAAGTGCTGCACATTTCACAGATGTGCCAGTCGTTCCTTGGCAGACTAGTCTCATCCACCATGACACGCTGCCTTTCAGGAGGAAACGCCCAAGTCACACACTTGTCAAATCCAAATCAATATACTGCAAGTTACTGGCCTTTCCAGAGGTCCAGTGATTGCATCCATGATCATTTCCACCACTCTTGAAATCAAAGTGGTGGGAATTTTGCACTCCCATGTTCCAAGATGAATGGGCTCCTCTTCTTCTGTATGGTATTTCTTTGGAAGAAATTCATATGTATGTGCCATACAGTGTACAGATCTTGGTCACAGCAGACTCCAGATACTACACACTGCAAGATATACACAAGCATATTCGGAAATATTTTTTCCTAATATTTTCCAACAGTAACGTGTTCATCATTACTGAAATCAGACAAGCCATATAACCCGTTCAAGCACCAAAAGCAAACACCATAGAGAGTCTGTATCTGGCCATTAGTCATCCATCTGACATTTCTTCTTTGTCTAGCTAAACAATGTGTTTGGATAGAAAAAGAGGACATAGCAAGGAAAACACAAAATTCTTATCTGGCATCGTTAGCGTTATGCCTGGCTAACCAGCCTTTGGCAGCAGATATTAGCACAACCCAAGACTCCAAGAATCAATATGGGAGGGAGGTTTAAGCCACATCTGTCTGTTTGACTTGTTGACCCCATGCACACTGTGCCTCTTACCAGGGATCGTTCTTTAAAGTGTCTTCCTTGACATACATTGATAATCTTGCAACTGAAGGCAAAAAAACTTTTGTGAAATACCAAAAGCTTGAGGGCACAGGCCCAGAATCTTCTGAAGGGAAAACACTGAGTTATGATGAAAATCCCCTAAGAATATTTTTGTACTGTTCAGCCATAAACCTAAAATAGGCTTTTAGGTAACAGATGAGAAGAATAAAGCATATTCATGAAAAGAGATATTAAATATTAAAAAGGACTGCAAACAGAAAGGTCAAAGCATTCTCTGTGTTCACTGGGAATATGACAAGAGGTGACAGGCTTAAATTGTGGCAAGGGAGATTTAAGGTAGCCATTAAGCAAACCTTTCTAAATGGCTAAGTAAGAACCAGGGTGGGGGGATACAACAAAAAGAATATTAAGGAATTTTCTTCACTGAAGATGTTTGGTTTTGGGGGTTTTTTTAAGAACAGAAAAGACAAAGGATGTTTCAGGGTCCATGGATCCTGCCTTGAGGAAGAGTGGTGAATCAGTTGCCCTCCTCTATAATTCACTTCCATGATTTAGTAGAAGAGTTCAAGTGAAACCACCACAAGGAGAAATCCTGCCATAAGATTGCTCAGGACAAATGCTGACCAGGTGACATGGAAAGGCTTGCCCTTGCTTGTTCTTTAAATAGACAGCTTCTTCATGGGTCTTGAATGAGTATTAAATCAATATCACTCTTTTTAAGCCTGAGTTTACTGCTTAAGTTTATGCATAAGCATGAACATGCATATGCAAAACAATCTGAAATACTGAGGTTTTGTGATAGCATATACACCAGCACAAAACGCTGCAGCTAAGAAATCACATAAAAATGCTAATTATGCTTAAGTCAAGAAATACAACTATCAGCATGATTTGCGGTCAGCTGTTTAATTAATTTTAGTATTAATAAAGTTACAGAAAATCAATGTGTCAAAAGGACTTGAAAGGATTACCAACTACTCTGGACAAATTAGCAACACTTCCACGCCTAGAGCAGAGGAAAGCGCAAAGATGTTTAATTAAACTATTTACCAGCGAGGAATTGAAATCGCTATAAATAACTACATTTTTAGGACATTTTCTCCTCAGATTGAAAGCACTTAGGAGCAAATAATATGCAGTTTCCCAATGGCATTTTTTTAAAAGGAAGGAATGTAAAAGAAATGTTGCGGTTAAATCCAGTAAATGAAGGTGAAGTCAGGAACAAAAGAATGTAACATGGTATTTAAAATTAGAGAACTGGGGAATAATTCATCTCTAAAGTAACAAAAGATGTTACAAAACCGCATGGAAAGAGAAAGGATAAGATTTATAACATGAAGGTCACGTGGTTATTCAGGGCCCATGCACACTGTTTCAATGAACTGCTATTGTTTCTTGTGAAAATATCAATACTTATAAAAATAAACCCCACCGTTCACTGAGTCCTTGTTGGTATAAGTCTGTCATTTTCCCACGTCTAATTTTTCTGACTCTGTTTACTAGATTCTCCAATGCTGCCACTGTCTCAGCATGAAATCTGGGCAAGGTGCTCCACTTCTCTGTGCCTCAGCATCCCCTTTTCTAAAACAGTAATTAAATACTTATCAGCCTTCTAGGGATGCATTGAGAAGCTACCTTATCCATGTCAGTACAGCATTCTCTGACAATAAAAAAGAATCATCCTTTTTACTATTATAAATAGAGCTTCCCTATGGCAAGAGTGCAGTAGTTCTCTCTCTATGGGACTTATCTAAAGCCAAAATGAAAGGACTGAAAGCTTTCTGTTGAGTTAATGGGATTTGAGTCAAGACCTGCGTAAGTATCATTCACCTGTTGTGGAATCATTGTTTTTGTTTTGCTGGATTGACTCAAGACTCTTCTAGTCTTCTTGACTTATCCTACAGAGCAAAGAAATGCTCTCTGATGCAGGCAATATCCACTGGTGCATAGATTACCTGCTGCTGAACTTGGCCAACAGCCCAAGGCACCTGGAACTAAACAGCATTTCCCTTCACAGTTCTGGAAACAGAGATGCTATTGACTGCAGTTCAAAGAGACGAGTACTGCTTCACACTAGGAGCTAAGTCCTGTCCTGCCTTTTAGCACTTGACACACAAGAATCCCAGGAAAGCAGAGACCAGCATAAGAGTATTTTGTGCCTGCTGAGTTAATATAATCATAGTGCCATCCATTCAAGCTGGCTTAAGACCAATTTCCAAATACAGCTGGAAACGCCCAATCGTTGCCCTGAAGATACAGTGAGAAAACAAGCATGTAAATCAAGATGCAGCTCGTAGAAGGACAATGGGCTGTCCTCAGTGTGTAGAGCACAGAGTGGACTCCATAGCAGGGAATGCTTCAGAGCAGTGTATGTTGATATATTGGTGCCAAGCAAAATCAGGAGGGTCCAGATCTGCCTGAGTTCCTTATCTGCTGTCATACCCACTGTGCTGAACATCTGCTACCTGATCTACAAACGGTGACACATAACTATGACCCTGATACAATTAATATTTTCATAATGTTCTTTAAAAATTATGCAGACCTAGCCAAGATACTCACTAATTATTTTTCTTTAGAACAGCAAGATCTAAAGAGGGCTCTTACCCAAAACATATCTGAAAACTATTCCAACACAGACCTACCTTCACTGTTTACTGACCTAGACTTGGGTTTTCAGCTAGCAGACCTGTCTATCAATTCACCAACTCCAGGCCATTGTGTGAACAGTGGTAACATTTGTTTACTGACCTCTATGAACATCCAAGACCCTGCACAGTACTTTGAAAGCTCAAGTGCCACACCAAAAATACAAATATTTCTTTCTTGAATGCTAATTTAGTTCACTGAAAAGGAAAAAGGGGAAAAGAAGGTCAGTAGATTAGACTGCAGAAATAGCACTGTCTTTCAAAGAGTGACTGTATTACCAATTGGCTACTGAAAAGCTTCTATTCAGGTCTTTTTCAAATACATACAGTGGTTCTGGATGAGAGGCCAGTAACCTGCCCTTGGAGACTGCCACTTCACCATTATGAAACTTGCTGCATTATTAGTATTATTACAGGGTCAACTACACCACCTTGAACCTGACAGGTAAACTCCAGCAATAAAAATATAAAAGCATCAATTTTAGTGATAGCAAACAATTTGAACAACGTTTGTTCTAACCATAGCAGGAAATTTCTGCAGTTGAGTTGCCTTTCACAGGCAGGGGAGGGGAATAAAGGAAGAGCAGGAGAAGGGGGGCTGCTGTTTTTTTTTCCCTTGAAATTGAATTTTCTCAGAATTCTACATTTTTATATGCTTTAGGCACAACTTTTCCAATAAGATGCTGCAGAAGGGCTTGTTCTGAAAGATGCATTAAATTCAAAAACTGAATGCTACTCCAGAAACCATATAGGATAGAAGTGAAGGGGCTTATGGGACAACCTGCCAAAATCACTAGGTTTTCTTGCTTCCTCTTCTCTACCCATACTGTAAATCAAATCAGCATATAAACTGCAGACTAACATTTAAATTCTAAGACAATATATTTCTATATAATATCAATTTTTCCACAGAATAAAAATACTGAATGATGTATTTTGAAAATACTTCCTGTTTCTGCAATACTGTCCTGGTTTTTAGCTGGGACAGGGCTTGCTTTTTGCAAGTAACATATACTTATCTTAGCGACTCATTGCTAGGTAATGTGGACATTATCACATAAAATGAGGATGGAAAAAGGGTTAAAAGTACAGTCCAGTAATCAAATATCTTGCAGAACTGCACAACTCCACAGTAAAATCTGGAGGTGGATTGCTTTCATGGAGAAAAAACATCTGTCAGCATAGCTTGGTGCATAAAAAGGAGGATGTTTGCTTGTAGGTTACACCATATTTTGGCAGAACATGCTGCTGGCACATGTTGGGTGGCCAGATAACTTTCCATACTCTTTCTTGAATAGATGCCCCCAGAGCAAAATGGGCCAAGTCATTCTCAAAGCCAAAGGAAGTTTCTCATCTTGCAAAAAGCCCATGAGTATTATATGCAACCAGAGGAATAAAAAAAACTCTAGGCACTCTCATTTGTAAAAAAAAAAACCACCTACACTGTTTCTTTGTCATACCAGCATCATACACCTAGTTATTACAGATAACTTATAGCCTATTAAGATGAAACAGTATTTCTTTCTTTGACTTAATGGCAGTGGGATATAGAAACTATATACTGTAGTTCCAAACTATAGAAAATCAGACATACATGCATTTTCAAAACCATACTAGAGAACAGATGCAGCCCATCAAAAAGAAAATTATGAGATTGTTTACTATGTAATTTATAATGCTTCAAAAAGCATTAAACTAAATAATGTACTTTTGAAGCAAACTCCCAAACTGGTATGTTAGAAGAAAGCAACCCAAGAGAACTTATTTTTCAATATGCAGGCAAGGTAAAAACCTGTGGAAGTCAATAAAATGCTTTAAATCAGTAGATTCCAGTAAATGAGAACATCTGGAGCAGCAAATCTTGCTGGCATTTTCAGAATGGGCAAGACTGATTTACCTGAGAACAGATAAACAACCTGTCAGTGTCACAGGAAGAGACTGAAAGAAGCTTCCTATTCAAGGGTAACTTTACTTAATAAAACTGTCTTTCACTCTACAACTTAATTAACATTCAGAGCTCAAAGCTCTAGCAATAGGTGAGCAGAAAAACACTAACGTACCTTTCTTGGTGAACACAGCTTCCATGGGATGAACCTCAACACACCAGGTCTTTTGCTTACGTGAGACTGAATATTGATTACTTATTAAAATAGCCACTACTTCATTTAAAATCATAGTTCAGAATTTAATAAATTGTAGATTTCATACAGAATATAATTTTAGTCACTCTGTCTCTTGTGACTGCATTTCCCATGCAATCAGCACAGCTTCCAACACAGCAGCTTCTTACTGATAACCACGGGAAGTTCCTAGTCTACAGTTCACATGATGAGAAATGGGAAATACTTTTCAAAAATCATTTGCAGAAAAAACGTTTCATCTACACCAAAACAGTACAAATGAGTTTAATTTGAGAAAGATGCATACTTATAAAACACACTGGAAGCTGCATATTTAAAATTCAGCAATATCCAAAATAATTTGATTTTGTTCAATTAAAATTTGATCTAGCATTTCAATATTCACTTAATTTCTTTTTATAAAGACTAAATCCTCAATATAAAATTGAAATATTTCATTCAGCTCATTTTTTTTTTTTCTTGCAGCTTCCACATATCACTACTTTCCACCTTTTTGAAAGCCACCAGAGCACAGGTGCCAGCCACCAAGGGCACCAAGCACGGGTCTGCCCAGTAACACGCAGCATCTGCTCCACAGTAGATGATGATTTTGTACCTCAATGAATTAAGACTCAGATTTCCCAAAACATGACACCTCCTGCTCTCTAGAATAACTCTGCTTTTAGCTCAACAGTGTAGAAAATACATGCAATGCTGTGCACGTGCCTTAAGCGCTTACATTTGAAACTTGTTAACCCATATCTTGAACCCATTAGAGCCTAACCTCACATATACAAAATTCGGTTGTAACCAGAATGCCAAACCATCTCAGGCTTTCAGATTTGTCCCCGAATGCATGGTTCAATAACAAGATAATTTCTCATTTATATTGTTTGAATAAAGAAGAATAAATTTAAGAAACTAAGTAATAGCGACAATCTATTTTGTTTGTGTCTGCTATACATCTCTGCCAGCATGAGGGGGAACTAGTTAAGTATTTGCTGCCTGATTTTATTATTGCTATTTATTTTTTTAAGATTCATGAGAGGTAAAGTCTGTATAAGCATAATGCAAGTTACAAAAACAGGATCAGTGCTTCTATTGTACAACACTTATTTTAAGTACATTTATTATTATAACATACAATTACTCATGGATAAATCAGGCAATGAGCCAACTTTATCCTCATCTATATTACATACTTTCTGTGCTTTTTAACTGTGATGTCAAAAAAAAAGAAGTCATTTACCAAGATAATAAGCCTGCAAGAAATAGTTATCTCACTCATTATTATTTCATTCTTATGCCAGTTCTGGATTTTTTTGTGTGCATGCACTTTAAATGAATGTTCACGCATTACTGACAAGCAACTTGTCTTACTACTTCACACTTTTTCTGTAAATCACAAATATTCTGCTTTCTAAACCATTTGCATGCCTAATGATAGTGCCTTGCTGGAAGGAAAGGAAAGGAACATCAGGAAATTAGTAGTGTGTATAAGAAAAGAAAGTGTCAGATTATCAAAAACACTTTCCCCATCACTGTGAAGGAAGCTACCTCACACAGCACATATATTTAGAACAAAATTTAAGGTTTGAAAGTTTTCTGGCATGGCAGATTGGAAAAGGTCAAGAAAAACTCATAAGTTTAATAAAAAGACACATATTATGCAGAAATAATGACTCTCTGGGCAAAATAAAAATCAGTTTCCTACAGCTATTTAGTATCAGCCTCTCTCATGAGGTGGGCAGGACTTTCCTACAGTTTTTATAAATTACATAATCATAGCTGCAAGATATGCTGTCATCATGATAGTCAACTTTTCCTATGACCTTCCCTAAGGATAACATGTGCATGACAACATAATTATTCCAGACTGGAAATTATTCTCATATTCAATACTCCTGTGCCATCTTTCCACTTGAGAAAATAACTCACCCAACGTGATTCTACACATGGTATTGTGTCAAACTGACTTATTCCCATTTCAAGAAATCTGCCTGATATTCTCCTCCTTTGCCAGACAGATGTGCCATCAAAATAATCCTGAGATCAGTCTTTCTGGAGGGTTGTGATTGAAAGATGTTATCCAGTGAGGTATAGTTGGACTGAGTATTTCAGCAGCCTTCACATTTCCCAGAGATTGCCAGAGGTTCCTTAAAAACCTCTAAATGGAAATGAGACCTACCTACTTTCTGCTAAGAATTTTTAGCACCTCATTTTGCTGACAGGTATTAAAAAAGAATCACTGAATTTATTGTCTAATGCTATCACGCTTGTTCTCTTGTCTAAATAACATGTTATAGTCCTGGATACATGAATTCTCAGCATTAACAATAACAATGTCCAAACCATCTAACAATGTATTTTGAGGACTTCATACATTTTCAGTTTTGCTTTTACATATTTGCTTCAGCTCTGTCCAAAAAGTTCCTCCTCCTGGAAAATTTCTCATGTTTCAATCCACTGACCAGTTTCAAACCACAGGCAATAAAACTATTTCTTCTCACTACACATGTGATCTGACCTCAGCCTTTGCATCTTGCACACAAGCCAGCCATGAAGGGACCATGTCCTGGTTGACAACAGCACTCGGTGTGTGCACCACAGGGCTTCCTGAGCCACCTTCCAAGTTCATCCCAAAGAGCCCATACACAGGAAAGGTATCTCATACCACTTTTACCTGTCTTGCTTGTGCCTAAATTTTATGCCAGTAGAAAGCCAGCTAGTATGTGGCGTCTGGCATGGCACAGGGGCTAATTAGAAGCTAAACAATACACACAACACAGAGTGTAACACTACTGTTGCTGTATACCCAAGAGCTCACCTGTACAGGAGAAATCATCCACACGGACATATCCCATCACACAATCGCAACGATAGGATCCAGGCAAGTTAACACACACAGTATTGGCATGACAATAATGCATCTTGGCAGCACACTCATCAATATCTGCAGGGAGGAAGAACCAAGGAAAGTCACAGTCAGGCTTAGTAACATGAATAACATAACACAATTTTAGAATAAGAGAAAATAATTTCCATTTACAAGTCCTACATCAATCTGGCTTAACTCTGGCATTGAAGAAGGGGGCAAATTTAGTAGAAAAGTATTCCTTAAAACAGAGCTAAAACTCCTGTATCGTAGTAATGGGTTCTTTCCACCATTCTTCATTAAATCCTTATTTTTTTTTTAACTCTGGAAAAGTAACACATACATTTGTTGGGGTTTTTTTCCTATGACAATGTTAAAAAACAAAAACTGATGCAGATTTTTCAAGTACATAAAACAGTGTCAGAAGTACGTAACACTGAAAATCCTGTCTTCTCAGCAAACTAAAGCATGAAGGCACTGTAACTCTGCATGGTATCAGTTGCAGTGCTGGACAGATATGGCACAGCAGTGTTTGTCAGGACAATGTAGCAGATTTAAGTGCAGAGCTGATCAGTGAGTATTCCAGCCCTCCAGGCAGACCCAAGTGCTCCAACAGTGCCCTATCCCTGAAACACACTTCTGCTGCAGAGCAGTTACTGACCAGCCCTCCACATCCCGTGCAAGCAGAAGATTAAGCCAGTCACCTAAACCCATTTCAAGCCTGCTTTACATCATGCCAATGTTAAAAAAAAAGATGATTTAGGAGTGGTAGTAACTTGATCTCATATCTCTGTTAAACAATCTCTACTGCTACTGCAAAATCAAAAATTCAAAACTGTTTTCACAGTAGTGAATCAAAGCTATCATTTACTTGCCTGTTTAAATATCCCAAAGCTCTGTGATATTGTAAACTGTAAAAATCTTCCCCCTTCCTTCCTCACAAAACCAGATATTATACTGAAGAATTCTCTTTATTTTTTTCTCAGCAGGATAGATTTTTCCGCCTAGTAGCATAGATTTTACATAAGGCAATTCATGGTTTTCAAAAGATTAATTCTAGTGTTGCATATGGCCACACAAAGAAAGATGAATCAGACTCGGGTTTTTTTTCCCCCTATTACTTTCTCCTTGTTATTGATTGCTCACACTCAAGAAAGGTATTAACTGACAAGACAGCTGAAGAACCTCCCCAGCTGGTGGGGTACAGATCAGTTGGTCACCCCACAGTGTGGTCTCCTATCACATCCCTCCACACAGTTAACTGTAGAGATCAAGCTACAGTCTCCCTTCTCCCTCAGCACACGGTGCTTACGGAGACACAGTGGAAGTGCTTCAAGGGGTTAGTACCATAACATCAGGATTTAACCCCAGAAGGTGGGAGGGTTTAATTGTGCACATACTGAGTTCTCGGCTGCCTAAATTCAGGTATCCTGTTTCACTTCCCTAAACTGAAGTAGCTGCAGTTGACATACACCCACATTTTCCAGTCTCTGAAAACGAAACACGTGCCAGCTACAATCACACTTTCTATACTACAGACATCTGTCCAGTAGGAACGACTAGCTAAATCACTTCATGTTGGCCACCAAACAGCTGTCAGTTGGCAGCTATTTCTGACTGCTGCCAACTTGGGCTGAATTAGAAATGATGGCCTGGAGGCAAAAGGCTTTGTATACCACTGCAAACACCTTGAACTATCTCGTTCCCACATTTCTGTTGTTTCCGTTGCAGTGCCACTTGATTAAATGAATTTTAAAAAGTCAGGAGCATCAATATATGGAAGATAAAAGCCAAGAAAAATCCTCCCACATGTCTTGTTATCACACCACTGAGTGCTAGAGCCACTTGGGAAACACTCAGGTGTTGACGTGTGTTCACACTGTTCTGCTTGCAGCCTCTTTTTAATAGGCTTTTGGAGCATAGCTTTGAGGAGTTTTGTTCTTGCATATCTAATAATTTTCTAGCATAAAAGGGAAAGGAACGAAAAGATATCTGAAAAGAAAGCAAGAATGTCAAAACAGCAACCATTTCATGTGAAAATTAATCTTATATGCTACCATCTATCTCCAGCTTCCTCACTGCATTCACTGGACAACATTCCTCTTTCTTCCCCCAAAGGGAAGTGAGAGGATTGAAAGTCTCAAAGGTGAAGGAATTGGAACTTTGATTCACTGCATGCAATGCTCATATTACCATAACACAAAATATGAGAATATCCACAGATAAAAAGAAAATTCACAATCTGTATGAAAATACCACTGTGGGAGAATTTCCCAAAAGGAGAGTAAGGACTTCAAGTGATGACTTGACTATAAATAGAGGAATTGAGAACAACTGACACTGGGTTGCTGCAGAAGTCCTTGAGTTCAGGAAGAAAAAGACTGGACCTAACAAAGGAAGCAGAAGGAACAAAAGATCCCTCTCTTCAAATTTTGCTCATTTATTTAGCTCTCTTCTCTATCTTTATCGGTGCATTTTCCATGGCACCTTTCAGTATTTAACATTTTCTTTTACCTTTGTAGTATTAGCCTTCGACTAATGCATGCATTTCCTTTGCAGAGATTAATATTGAGAGGTCAAAACTAACAGTATTTTCTTATTAAAGCCTGTAGGGCAATGTTAAAGCTGTTGTTCTGGACCAAAATTCTACACATTCATGTAAAAGGTTAGGTATTCATCACAAAAAGCTTTGGGTTTTTACTTAATATTGTTAGAGTAAAATCCATAAAGCACACAATGGTATACATCAGCTCAGTTGTAATGGAACTCAAATTGTGATTCATGTGTATAGATTGCTTGTCACATTTGAAATATTAGAGCTTATCTTCTAGTGGTCTTTTGAGGTGACAAAAATACATGATTTATGTTTCTCTCTAGACTGGTGGAGTAGTTTGTTTTTCTTTTAAAAAGGTATACTTATGGTCTTTCAAATGAGACTTGACACAGCATAATGATCATTCACATATCACCAGCTTCCATCTACATAAGCTAGCTCTTTGCAACAACAAAGACATTTGGGCTTCAGCTTTTCAGTAAGGACCATTACGTTATAGGGTGGGTTGGCTTGGTAAATGACTGTTGTTCTACTGGGTTCAAGTGTTTCCTTAACAGTTAGTGAAACAGGGTTCATTGCCTACACAGAGCTCTCTTGACCATGGCAGTCACCTACTCTAGAGCTAATCAGTTACCACCATTAGTCCTTGCAGTTCTAAGTAGCGTTAGTGAACTTACAGGGAAATATACATGTATTATCTTTTATTATTTGTGCCAGTACAATCAGCAATGCTATGAGTACACTGAGACAAAACACAAGAAAAGTATCTCAGTAGAGCTACCTGTTTTGTACCCGACATGTTTTTTGCCGCACGGCAGGCACTCATCATCATACCAACCAACCACGCAAAACAAGATGGGATGGAAAGACAATACAAATGGTGTTCAACTCCTGGCCAGTGAAAGAGGTTTTCTCATCTACAAATGTACTTTATAAACTTTACAAACAACTTAATTCTTTTCATGCCCAACCTGGAATCCTATTTTTAAACAATTAAAATATTTAAATATGACAATCAGACACCACAGCACAACTAGAGCATCTTTTTGTTGTTTCTCCCTTCCAACAAAAGTCACATCAAATCAAATGCCCCCTGTTGTAAAAAGGGCATAGTTAATGATAATGGGAGTTTTGATCCATGTGGACATGAGCAGTATTATCCCCTGTTATTTGGGGCTTCACAGTTTAACTACTGGAAGACAATAGCATTAAAATCAAAATAAATTAAAACAAACTATGAAGTGTTTCAGAGCACCAACAGATGATGTATTTGGAAATCTGCTAATTATCAAGCACTCTGTAAGGAAGCAAAGTCAAAAAAGCAAATATGGGGGAGGGGTGGAAGACAGCTTTGCAGAAAGCTCTGATCTCTAATTCATGACTCCCAACTAGAAATCACTATTAACAGGGAGGGTAAATTCTCCTCCCTGCTTTTTATTCAAGTTAATACTATGCCTTGACTTGAACTGTATTAAATCCTGGTCTAAATAATCTAGATTTTTAAAAATGTAAAACCAACCTGTGTTGTTATTTAAATACTACCACACCTTAAAATATGTTCACAAGCTGATGGAATCATATAAACAAAATTTCCAGAACAGTAGAGCACAACAGTAGTGGAGCATAACAGGGGTCCTAAAATTTCAGTCACTCTATGCTTATGTGAAAACTAACACATGCTATTTTCACTCCATCAACTTAACAGCTCCTTGTTTGTTATATTTACTTTTTGTTCTCGAAATTCTCCCTGATTTTGTCCTCTCCTGCTTTCAGCTGCTAGACTCACTTGACTTCAGCTCTGCTTGCCTTCTTTTCTCCCCCCCCTCCTATTGTCTGTTCTCTTTCGCGTATGTCTAACACACCCCATACCTTTAGGAGAGGGCTGGTTTCTCAAATTGTGCAATAAAACCCTCAGGGAGCCATAAAGCACCAGACAACAGCAATCAGTAGTTCCCTGTGAGCTGGCAGCAGCTCAGCTTCCCCCACTTGCCTGAGTAAAAAAGACTAACTCTTAGCTGCAAATGTTTAGGCTAGGCTTAAAACTGCTCACCGACTTGGACTCTGGAAGCAATTCATCTCCTCCAAGGCGGGGCAGTGGTGCAAACACAGGTGACCTTCACCACTCTGACTTGGAGGGACAGAGTTGCTGCCCAGTCAGGGGCAAGGAAACAACCCAAAACAAAAGCAGATAAACTAAAGGAAAAATTCCATTTCAATAAGGCTGAGAAACATTACCCTAATGTTGTTAGGTAACTAACTAGCTAAAAATGCCTTCATAAATCAGGGCTGCTGTAGCATCATCATATAGGAATCCATAAGCAATAAAATAACTATCAATATAATAACATCAGGAAGTAATATCACTTTGACTTTTACAGCATCACTAAAATGGTGCAGCCTCTTCCTCTGGGCACAGCATAAAAATGCTTTACATTGATATATCTACTTTACGATTGGGACAAGAGTACCAATCTGTTTTCTATCTGTTTAACTGCCTCTCTAGGGATGACAACTGTATAACTAGCAAGTTAAACAAACAAACGAATACTTAAAAACACACACTCACGTGCAAATCACACTTGAACTGTCATACTTTCCATGGCAGACCAGCCCTGAACTAACATAACATTCCTGAGAAGGACAAAAAATAAAAATTCAAGTGAAGTTACCTTCCTCCTCTGTATTTCAATATTGTTAAGCTAAAATTCTTCTATTCATCACAGTCAAGAAAGCAACTGGTCATTCTCAAACAAAGATCACAACATTAGCACCCCTTTGCTACCCATTTCTCAGCTACATTAGTCAACAGTCCACCCAGCAGTCATTCAGGAAAGTGGTTGCTTCCTAAAATCCACTCTGGTGAAATTCAGCCTTAGACATTAAAATGTTGCCGAGGTCCGAGATGAGCTCCCCTTCTCCATCCTCGTTAATGCTTACAGTAACAAATCATTAGTCTCTTTACTTTAGGCTACAATTTTTTGCCTTAAAAATTTAAATTAAAAAAATAAAGCTTTTCATAAGCTTTTTTTCACTGAGCTGTCAGTGATCTGACCAAGTCTTTGGAGCCAGGATGATTCAGCTACAGTCACGTTGGTCTCAAATTCCTCAAAATATCATAATCCTATCATAAAAGGCAGCACCAGACTCCTTAAAGCTTGATGTCCAGACTACCCAGTGTCCCTCTAAGTAAGAAGATTTTCCTTTTATTAGTCTACTAAATTCTGCTCCTCTCTAAGGAAAACTGAAAATTTGCAGTTCCACTCTCCCTTGTGCTTTCCATCATTACACTGGCAATTTATGATGCATTATTAAATGTCTGTGGTTGGTTTGGGGGGATGGCCCTCAAGAGCTTGGAGATCTCTTAGGATAAAAACTATTTATTTAAATTGAACTTTTGGTAAAAGATCACTTAAAACAGTTAGAAAGCTGCCACTGATGTGATAGCATAAAAGAAAATAAAAGTAATGTGGTGTTGTTTTTAACAGAAAGGAGGTATTTTCTTAACCCTAAGTGAATGACTGCATTCATTTGATAAATACATTAATAGGAAATGTTCACAGACTTATAAATATTACTTTTTTTATTTTTTTAAATGTTTGCAACTCTAGCTCTTAGGGATGGTTGATAACTTATTCATAATGTATCTCTGACAGTTGCAAATAAGTTATTTTAAAAAATAGGCAGCCAGAATTCACATATGATAATGCAGCTTAGAGAACACAGATTAAAAATAATCACAAAAACACAGAATGAAACATTTGGGGGAACAGGTTTTGGCTAACGGCAGCGGGTCAGTCATTTGCTTAAACATTCCAAAGCAACTAGCAAAAACAAGTCAAGATTCTTCTTGCGTAATAGCAGCTGCTATGATGTTTAAAACTTAACTGAAGTTAAGAAAGATTGTTTTATCCAGGATTATTCAAGCCTTTTAATTTTTTCTTTCTAATTATTCTTTGAAAATATACTGATAGTTGTATTTAGAATGCACGACAGCAGAACAGGCTACTAAGCAGTGTGCCTGAGTGAGTGTAAAGACTTTTCTTTAAGGATGCTGCTTAATTTGGTCTTCCGCTAAGTGGCTTATGAGAGGCCATGTAATGAGCAAACTACTTTTCAGTTTTGGAGTCTGTCTGGGCAGCAGGATTCAGAACTTTTACTCAAGTCAGTGCCACCATCCCTGCTCTCCAGCTACTCTCCGGCCTCTTGGAGTCAAAGCAGATCAATGTCTTTGAAGACACTCTGCTAAAAGGGATTCATGGATTTTGAGGAACATTAATTACATCCTCTCATGGACATTGGCAATGGCAAAGAGGTTCTTCATCACCTCCAGGTATTTCAACATACTCAGGACACTTCAAGAAATAATTCTGTATTTCAGGGAAATGACCTTGTGTCTATCAGAAAAAAGCAAAGAACACTTTTATGTCCTCTCAAGCTGTATTAAGCCCTCTGAAGAGTGAAGAGTAAGATGTGACTGCTTCTGATCATAATAAGACCACTTAAACTAAAATTGAGTTAATCTCAAATAAGCTGGTGCTGGCCCCTCTAGGAGTTGTTGGCTTTTAGAACTCTGCAGGAGCAAGCCTATAACAGAAGGTGTCCACTCTCTGGTTGAAAGTACCCAGGGGATTTCAGGAGTTGCAGAACTATTGCTGCATCCCTCAAGAGCAGGACTATGAAATGAACCAGCAGGGATCTGTATTCTCTCTGTCTACAGTCAGAGCAATATTCTTGACAACGTTGCCAAGAACACTGCAATAGTTAAGAGTTAAATCCAGAGAAAGATAAAAGAGAGAATAGAATATTTCAGTTGGAAGGCACCTGCAACAATCATCTAGTTCAACTGCCTGACTAATTCAGGGCTGACCGAAAGTCAAATCATGTTATTAAGGGCATTGTCCAAATGCCTCTTAAACACTGACAGGGTTGGGGCATCGACCACCTCTCTAGGAAGCCTGTTCCAGTATTCCACCACCATCTCAGCAGAGAAATGTTTCCTAATAGGCAGTCTAAATTCCCCCTGGTGCAGCTTTGAACCATTCCCATGAGTCCCATCACTGGACACCAGCGAGAAGAGCTCAGCACCTCCCTCTCCACTTCCTTTTCTCAGGATGCTGTTAGAGAGCAATGAGGTCACCTCTCAGCCTCCTTTTCTCCAAACCAGGCACACCCAAAGTTCTTAGCTGCTCCTCATATGACATTCCTTCCAGCCCTTTCCCCAGCTTTTTTGGCCTCCTCTGGATGCATTCAAGGACCTTGGCATCCTTCTTAAACTGTGGGGCTTAGAACTGCACACAGCACTCAAGGTGAGGCCACATTCGACTCCTGCATCCAGATCATTTATAAATATATTGAACAAGACTGACCTTACAGCTGAACCCTGAGGAACATCACTGGTGGCCGGTTGCCAGCCAGCTGTAGTCCCAATGTGAAATTAGAAATAAGCCTATGTGGCTTTAAGTCCCATGATGGCATTAGCTTGTTCTTTCATATTAGTTTTGCCTTAAAAACAGCTCAAAACCTGTTTGCTGTTCTTTTTTATTGTTTTATAGAGGTGGTATGTTCAGTAGTTCACATTATAAATTCTTTCATCACCCATATGTATCCAAAGTTAGGAAATAATATTTCTACATGCTACCTTCCTCAGAAAAGAAGTTTTCTTAAAGCTTAACTCCAAGTGCTAATTCTGGAATAAATAAAAGTATCTACAGATGTCATAAGTAAAATGTGGCAATACCCAAGGTTCACCCTTGTAAATGTAATAAATGACTGCACGGGTATAGCAACATGTATCCCAATATAGAATATATTGCTTAGCTTCACCACAGTAATCATGTTTGGCAGTTCATCAGAAATGAAACAGTACACAAAACATGAAAAGCCACTGGCACTTTCCATCCTGCAGCAGGCAACAGACTGTGAAAAAATTATGAGATTCCTCCCTAGGCATCCTATATATCT
>NW_010306033.1:41695-43212 GCF_000700745.2 Antrostomus carolinensis
AGCTGTTGAGGAGAAAGAAGATGGTGAAAAAATGATGCTTGTCACAAGGCATATGTGGGACAAAGCCTTGCCACCAAAGATGATTTGATAAGCCAAACTGTAAATTGTGAGCTATATTGTCACAGTCTGTCAGCACAGCACATCTCTGGGCTACTGCAAGCTTCAAAGTTTGGAATCAGCAGGTTGACACTGTTCTCCATTACTCCCTTGCTAACACCCTGAGTATGATGACAAGGGTCTGATCTGTGTCATGCTCCTCCAATGAATCCATACAGATCAACAAAAATGTGAATACCTGTAAAGTCTATTCCCTCACGTAAATGGTGCTCATCGGTGCAATATAATTTGCCTATCTGGGACACAGGGGGAGTTAATTGCTTTCCCATGGCTAGAACCCATGACAGAAACTTAGAACAAATTACTACAGGGACAAGAGTAGGAAGAGTTATGTACAATAAATCTAACTGGACTACTCTCCCTTAGTATTTAGTACCACTCTTTCACCCATTTTTCTTCTTCAGAGGCTCTTAATGCATGAGATTACATTCTAACTCTAACTACTTCATGCTTGACTGTAAGAGTTACCACTGTATAAGTCTAGTCAAATGAGAGGTTATGCTACTTCTGCTCTCAAATATATTACAGCCCATTAGAAAACAAAGCAATATAATCTCCTTCCTACAAAAATAACTCTGTTCCCTAGAAAGATTGCCTCTAGTTTACTGATTACATAAATGTACTCCCAAGCCCTGCTTGCTTTGGCTTTGATTTCACTTACGAAACTCCTTTTGGATCTCAGTAAGCACTGATGAAATAAATACTGCTGTTGGAAAAAGAATGTCAGATTTCTGTAATAGAGTCGCTTCTCCATTTATTGCTAGCTTTTAGTTTTTCCAAACATTCTTAGAGATACCAGTGAATGCTTACATGGGGGAGACGGGGGGGAAGAGAAGAAGGGGAGAGGTTTTTTCTCTAATCTTCTCTTCACCTATGTCAGCCAAGCAATATGATACATTGAAATAACTATATCCATTTTCATTCAGCTAATACCTTACCTTTTCAATCCCTTCTATCTGATTTTACTAATGGCTAAGGGTGAACAACGGATTACTGTATCAAAATGAACAATTCTTTCTTCATGCCGCTATACCGAAAGCAATTACATTAAATACTTGGTTCCATCAGCACTAGTCATATAGCATCGTCCACAGATTTTGCTTCACTGTTCTATTTTTATCCCTAATACTCTTACTCAGTTTGTCTCCTTCTATCTATGTCCTGCGATATTGACTGGCTTACTCTTTCAAATCCACACAGATGCTATCTTTAAATGATAAATTGTAGAAGGCTACCCATATAATTGATCTAGAATCCCTGTACCCAAGGCAACCTTACTGTGGCATTTTGAAGGACACTGTATCTTTCTGAAAAATTAAATGCTGATGAAAACTGTATGAGTTTTGGTTTTGGGGAGGTTTTTTGTTGGTTTTTTTTGGGGGGGAATGGGGATTGGGGGG
>NW_010306034.1:0-15675 GCF_000700745.2 Antrostomus carolinensis
ACCATCTGGACCCATAGACTTGTGAGCTTTCAGGTGGTGTAGCAGATCACTAACTGATTCCTCCTAAATTATGGGGGGTTTATTCTGTTCTCCATCCCTGTCTTCCAGCTCAGGGGGCTGAATACCATGAGGACAACTGGTCTGACTATCAAAGACTGAGGCAAAGAAGGCATTAAGTACCTCAGCCTTTTCCTCATCCTTGGTGGCAGTGTTGCCCTCTGAATCCAATCAAGGATGGAGATTCTCCGTGGCTCTCTTTGTTGTTGATGTATTTGTAAAAACACTTTTTGTTATCTCTAACAGTGGCCAAATTGAGTTCTAGCTGGGCCTTTGCCTTTCTAATTTTCTCTCTGCATAACCTAACGAGATCCCTGTACTCTTCTTGAGTTGCCTGCCCCTTCTTCCAGAGATGGCGAACTCTCTTTTTTTTCCTGAGTCCCAACAAGAGCTCCCTGTTCAGCCAGGGTGGTCATCTTCCTTTGCAGCACATGGGGACAGTCTGTTCCTGAGCCTTTAAGACTTCCTTCTTGAAGAATGTCTGGGCTTCCTGAACCCCTTTGCCCTTCAGGACTGTCTCCCAAGGGACTCTCTCAACCAGTGTCCTGAACTGGAGGCCAAAGGTTGCCCTCCAGAAGTCCATGGTAGTGGTCTTGCTAATCCCCCTCTGTACTTCACCAACAATCAAGAACTTCACCATTTCATGGTTGCTTAGCCCAAGATAGCCTCCGACCACCTCCTGTGATCACCTTCTGTGATTCTGTGATCTCCTTCCCCCTTCAGACCTAGTTTAAAGCCCTCTCGATGAGCCCCACCATCTCGTGAGCAAGAATCCTTTTCCCCCTTTGAAACAGCTGAAATCTATCTGTTGCCCTCAGACCCGGTGCTGTGAAAACCTCCCCCTGATCAAAGAAACCAAAATTCTACTGATGGCACCAGCCTCTGAGCCATCTGTTAATCAGGTGTGTTTTCCTGCTCCTTCCAGTATTCTTTCATGTCACTAAAAGGATTGAGGAAAACACTACCTGTGAGGAAAACACTACCTGTGTTTAAATGATTAATAATTAAAAGTTGCCTATATGGGAACGTCATGTGCCAAAACCTTGTCTAGAACAAGCAACTTCGCACAACAATTTGCTTTACAGCCTTTTAATCAGTTACAATAAAGAGGACAGTGCAATCACTATTCCATTATGAAATGATTTTATTTTTTTTTCCCCCACTAACGTGGCAGAAATGTCTTTGTGGCAACAGGAGGGGTCTTGTCAGACCTGTGAATCCAGCCACCGTGATCATGAGTGCCTGTATTTCTGGTGTGGTGAGGAGTGCTAGCCAGACAGATAGCCTTAAATGGCTGGATGGAAAGAGCCTCCATCCCTTTTTACCCCTCTTTTATAAAAATAGTGCCCACTTTTAAACAACTACCCGTCTTCTACAGCTCCCTGTAGGTTTGTGGCCTTCACTGACTTTAGAGTTGCTAATTCTGATTTTACTGCAGGTATTAGAATGTTTATTGTAGCATCTCCCAGGGTCATGTGAAAACAGTTTCCATTTCCCAGCTCAGGAACGGTCCCACCTCTGCTTCTCACCAAGGAAGGTGCAAACATGCAACCAGTAACTGCTGTAAGCCCCAGTAATATTACTGGGGACAGTTCTTATCATTACACATTAAAAATAATGATTTATTTAAATAAAGCCTCATGAATGTGCCAGGTTGGTATTAAAGTGGGTGATAGTACTGAGGAATAAAACAGCTCCTGCCCTACTTGACACTGCTTGTCCATCATCCCACAGTGTATACACCACACTGATTTACACCATACTAACAGACTTACATACTTACAAACCTGGCCCCAATTCTGAGGACCATTATAAGGCACTAATTTGAGTAGCTGATACTGAGTGCTGATCCTCCAGCACTTGCAATTCTCTAGGCGTTTGTACCATCTGCATCCGTGATGGGTTGCTGAAAGACAACGTGGGTTTGGACCAGATCCTCCTCTTCGCTTGGGGCAAGCAAAATCTTATTTTCATTCCACTATCTGAAGGAGGCAGATCTGGTGGCAATTTAAGGATCATACATTAGCCTACAGGAGGAATAATTTAGGCCCGTGAGGTCTTCTTGAATCTTTCAGCAAAATCTATTTCTTTGGAGAGCCATAGGTATGAGTAATGCACCCAAGAGGACTTAGGGTCCAGACATGAAAGGATTAGCATGGTTTTGTCATCTGAGAGAGATTCAGACACATACTTAATGTCTCCCTGTTTTGTAAGATCCAACTGAACATGAAAATGGGAATGTTTTATGGCTCTAGTTTGTCTTCTCACAATAACAAAAACCACCCCAAAGGCTGCCTGTTAATTGTGGCAACTGGGACAACTCCCATTGGAGATGGAGGGATCTATCTGCAGTTCCCCGAGTGTGTGGCAATCAGCAGTCAGAGTCAGTTGACCTAAGGCAAATCTAAGATTATCTAGGGATTAAAAAAAATAAAATAAATATCCTCCCTCCCCTCCAAAAAGCAACAATACCACCCTGAATTTGTGCAAACACAGGATTTCCAGTTCAGCTTCCTCCTAGAACATTTGATGGTACATTTAAAAAAAGAAAAGAAAAAAAAAAAACAGAGCAGAGGATTCCCTGGTGGGCTGTAAGACCTCCAAAGGACTTTTGGCAGCATCTGGAGATATTATTAAGTTTTCAGACTAGGTATGCGTAGTACAATAATTAGTTCCCCTAAAGAGACCCCAGTAATTGATGGAATTTTCTGATGTCTATTATGAAAGTATGAAACGGGTCTTCAGAAAAAACAGTATTGGATTTTTCACTCTATATTCCATGCCCTGGCCCCAACTGGCACTGCTGGCAACCCTGGTCTTCAGCTGGCATGTCACAGTTTTGCTTTGCAGGCAGGGACCTGCAGTATCCCCCAAGGAATCGAGAACAGCAGCATTTCCATAGAGAGCCAGATAATTTCCTTCTCATTAGTTACTTTGACACAAGGAAGTTATCACAGCTCCCCTGTCTGTCACTGGGTTGAGGGAACGGGAATTTGTAAAGCCAGCTATGGGGTTTGAAATGCTGGCAAGAGAAAGAGCTCTGCTTTTCATGGAAAGCTGCAGCACAAAGGGAGAGTGCATGCCTAAAGCTGGATTTCCTCTGGAAAGCAGAGCCATCATTTTATTGCTATCAAAAAGATACCAGGGTGTTTTCTTCCTATTTCTAGGATCCTAATACAATAAAAGCTGCTAATAGCAGTAAGATGTCGGGGGCAGTCCCTGGTGAATGCTCCACAGCTCTGGGCTAAATGCAAGACAGGCAATGCAGGGGTTTTTTTCAGGAGCACATGGAGAGCAGGGACCCTGCACTGCCTGGGCTCCCATGGCACGGTGGCATTTCATGGCATCACTCCCTGTGCAGTACGAACCCAGGTGATGCAGGACAGCACATGCCACTCACACCCACTCTGTGATATCCTCATCCCTGCCAAGGCAGGTACCAGCCCCATTGTCCACTCACAGCAGGAAAATACCTCCTTACCCTTTCCCTCCATCTCCAGCTGGGCCTGGCAGCTTCCTGCAGGTTTCTGAGTGGGCAGCAGTGATGTGAAGGGGCCTCTGTGGCTTTCTCCAGCCCATAAATCACAGCAACTAATAGCCCTGCTAATGACCAGGGTGCTGTCTCGGGCTTAATGATCAGAGGGAGCATTTTGCAGTAGCAAAGTGAAAGCAGGGCATAATATTTATTTACTAAAAGGAATACAGGCTGTTTCCTTCTTCTAGAAGTCCCTTCTCATAGAGAGAGGCTCTTCCCCTAGATGGAGAGGGAAGTTTGAGGAACAATTTCCACCCTTGGAAATTTCTATCCATCCTTGGATGGAAATGGTGGCACGCCACAGTCACGGCCACTGCTTCCTCCTCCTCCTCTTCCTTCTCACTGGGGCTCCATCTCCAGCTGTTTCCCTGAGGCCAACAGGCAGCACTTGATGAGTTAGAGATGCATCTTACTGCAGACTTTATGGCTTGAGTTAGCTTCCAGCCAGGGAGTTCATCTGCTTTGCTCAGCTGGTGGTGAGCTGTGCGAGCACTTGGGTTGTTTCCTTATTTATTGCTGAGGGCTCCTGGGATGATACACTTCTACTGATTTACACCCTTGGAGAGAGGCAGCTCGTTTTCTGGGAGACATCTCATATGGCTGAGCTGCAGAGAGCACACTGACGGTTACTTGACTGGCCCTGGCAATTAAGAGGACATTACAAACCCTTTCCAAAGGGAATCACAGCCTTTGGAGTGATCACATTTGAAAGTGGCCTCTGGGGAGGGGAAAGCCCTCCAAGAGAAGAACATTGAGATAAGATTCACAGACCTTAAGGTCAGGAGACATATGAGAGCGTCTGGTCTGGCTTTCCCATTACTTTCCTCTCTGCTGCATCTACGCTGACTGCATGGTATGAGCAACACGATGTGGCACTGTCTTCTGCAGCTCATCATCTACCTTTTCTGTCAGTACTTCAGACTAATCATCTCTGGTGTGCTTATGCAGAAAGGAAGAAAATAAAGAAGATTGTACTCTGCCTCTAACTTGCTTGCCTCCAGCTTCCATCTGTCAGCTGGTGTTAGGCTTTCCCACCAGCCTCCAGTGGTTTTCCTGTGAAAGCCCAACTTTCAGCCGTCAGTCTATAGCCCAGGGAGTGTAAAGAGCCATCTTTCCTCTGCACCTTCCTGAAAATGCCGGTAGAAAACCTGGACAGAGTATTTCACACCTATAACCTCTTTTCCAACTGAAGGCAAGTCACCTGCTCACAGCTCCTGCCATTGGTAATTACATCAATGCAGTGACATTTACCAACCAAACTTAATCTTACCCAAGAGTTGAACAAAGTTTGATTTCCCGCCCCTCTTTTTCCTTTTTAAATTATTTGATCCCCATTACACAGGCTATAATCACTTATTTGAACAGGCCAATTATCCCATTGCAGCTCAGTAACACTAATTACATTATAGTTCTCGGCAATGGAAGTTGCCAAGCTCTCCTGCTCATTAGCCAAGATTCCTCCATTGATACAGCCGCAGGTTTTAAATTTCTTCTCCTCACATTCATCAGGCTGGCTTCAGTTCATTCCTAATTAGACCTTGGCTCTTCCAATGCTACTCAAAGCCCTTCTACCTGCTCTGGTTAGGATCTAGCCAAGATGTTAGCACCCCTCACCACACCATAGTTTCCTCACCATGTTTTGCCGCCCACCATTCCACAAACCCCAGGCCTTTAAAATTGTATCAGTTATATAAAAGTCAAGATGTTACCTCCAGTATTTTCTTTGCTGTTTGCAAGCTGAACACTTGGATTTTTCATTTCTTTTTTCCCCTCAGAACCTCCTTTCTATCATGCTATTCCCACGATACTGATCCCAAGGAACCTGAGACCTGAACCTCTAACTCTACCCACTTAGAAGAAGTAAAAGGGAACTACATTGTGGAGAGCAGCACAAGCCCCCAGGCCTTTCCTCCTGCCCACTGTCCTAGCAGTGCACACTAGTGGCTAGCCACATGGCTTTAATTTCCTGCACTGGCCCTTTTGCTAAGTAGCTCTTCCTTCACTGCACAGAGACTCCTCCTTCTCCTACTGAGCCCTTAAAGAAGAGTAAGGCCAGGGCCTGACCCTGAGGAGGAACCAGGTCTGATGATGGCCAAGCAAATCCTGCTGTGTATATTTAGGGAAGCTCCATGTCTGGGCAGAGATGGGAAGGGAGGTCAACATTAACTGTTTCAACTCTGTGGAAAATGGCAGGGTCACAGGAGTGGCCTCACTTGGCATTCATATGTCTTCTGGTTAAATCCAGGAGAAAACTTAGCCGTGTTCACATTAAATAATGCTACTATAGTGAGAAACTACCTGGCTCCTTGATGCCTGATATCAGAAGTGAAATTCAGCATTTAGAGTTAGGTTCTTCTGCTCCCTCTAACTGCAGCAAGCAGGAGGTCTTTGAATGAGTGCGCTAAGAAGCCAAATGCAGTCGTCGAAGCCAATCTGTCAATAAAAAAAGCTGACCTCAATTTTGTAGCTGAAACTTAGTGGCTTCAGGAGCTTAGGTGCTTCAGCCAGGGCTGGCAGGTTTGACTTGTGCAGCTCCCGCACTCAGAGATCTCCTGAAGTCCTAGGGTATGGTATAGGACTTGTGGGTTACACCCCCATTTATGTCTTTCAAAGGTACAGCTGCTTACCTTGGGTGATTTCCTAGGCTGGAGTGCATGCCCAGGTTTTAGGAGGCCTGGTTGTATAGCCCTTCAGCCTGCTCACCAGCTCCAAACTCTTCCTGCCCTGCTCAGCCGTGTTCCCCAATGCCTACCCCAACATCGCAGCTGGATCCAGACACCCTCCAGTCCTGCCTGGAAGCTGCATCACACCATTTTCCTTCAGGAAACAATGCAAGGCTCAGAAAGCTGAGGATCAGTTACTTGTGCTGGAACCTGGCACTGGCACTAGTTATCAAAGCATTCACTTTGAGGGCCAAGTGAAGCCTTTGGTCACCTTCCCCAGCTGGTAGTAGCAGAGTGCTGCTGCTGTGGTGAGGCTGGTTTTTCTTCTGTCCATCACCAGGACCATTTGCAGAAGCTTCAGCAACCTGACAGGCTTGCTTCGCATAGTGTCTACAGCTGCACAAAAGCATGTAGCTCTGGTCCTGCTGCGTGGCCTCCGTGACACCATCTTCCCCTTGGTCGGCCTTCAAACAGCTCTTCTGCACATCCCAGCCTGTTGCCCTCTCTCCTCAGCAGCCAAGTCAGTCTCCCATGGCCCCAGTACAGGTACTGAGGTTGCCTGCTCGGCTGGCTGTGAGTCCTGACTCGCTGGCCCCCACAACAGCTGAGGGCTACTTCCCAATCCTTCCCATGGGCTCCTGGCTTTTCCCTCTGTGCTTGCCATCACTGTCACCCTCTCATCCTCCTGAAATTCTTGCCACCACACTGCCTCCCTGTGCCTCCCTGCTACACAATGGGCAGTTTGCTAATGGGGCCCCAGGAAACCTTGCTCTTGATGATTTCATGCCCCACTGCTCCTCCTTTGGGAAGAAAACAGCCATTTTTCTTTTCTTTCATTTTTCCCCTGCTCTGTTTCTGTCCCAGTCTTGCTCTCCTCTGTCAAATTCACAGGCCTTTCAGCTCTGTTCCTCCCTTCCTCATCTGCTTTTACCCTGTTCCATGTCCATCCCCCTCATCAGACCCCATTTCCCCACACCTCTCCTAGTGAGCAATTTGACTCTAGCTGCTTTGGAGACTATTTATTTTAATAGGTATATCCCTTAGTACACTGGATTAATATACCTGCTTATCTCCGCTCCCAGAGATAATTTTTTACATTGTAAATGAAATAGGGAAAAGAAAGTCAAAAGCCAAAGGAAATTTTTCAATGCTCTCAGTGGAAGGCTCCTGCAAAGGTACATTTCACAGCACGTACATAATTGTATAGCTGATTAGTGAAACAGCTGGGGCAGTGGAAGAGAAGTAAAGCTGCTATAATTTGTCAAGGCAGTTTACAGGTACATCTGAAAAACATGCAATTGCTGTTCTACAAAAGCCCATCGTGTAAACTCATACATTTTCTCACCGGTTCATTGGCTGCCATCTACTTTTTTGTTTTTCCCTTGTTTCAGAGCACCAGCAAATACATATTTGCCAGGATGGGCAAGGGATGCCCAGGCACGAGCAATTTCCTGTTCTGGTCATGAACACAAAAGCCTGTGGGGAAACTTCACTGACTCCTTGTGGTACTGCCCTTGCTGGGATCAAAGGGGTCAGGGTAAGGTCTCCGAGGTCAGTAAGGTCTCCTGAGTCAACTGAGGCTCTTGAGTCAATGAACAGAGAAAACAACCATCTTGTGTTAAGAAATTTTTATTTGTCCTTTGGATCTGTAATGTAAGCACATAAAATTACAAGTGGAAGAAACATCATGCCACAAAATTGCATAGAATTTTTACAAAAATGTGAATTATGCCTCTGAAACAATCATAGATTGAGGAACCAAAAAATATGTACATGTTAACTGAAATATCTTATCCTACTTTGAAAGCAAATCATCAAGGACTAATCAATCACAGACACTACTAATACAATGTACAAGAGCAACACTGATTTCAAAGAAAGGCAAGCAATGATGTCCCTTTAGTTATCTTTCAGTGAATGTTTAGCTAATACATGAGCATTAATTAACATAATTATGAACATGTTAAATCTAAAATGTCTGGCCTTCTTCAGAATTTCAAAAATTCTGTTTATACTGCCAAAACCAAGCTATTTTCAGTAGTGTAAAGATATCTGAAGTGCACAACCTAGTTTAATATAGACAGCTCTATTCTATACAGCAGAAAGTCCACGATACAGCATTTCCACACATTCAACACGGAACAAGGCAAATACATAAAAGGCACAAGACTTGCACATCATTAAAGACCCTTTTTCGTTATCTTACTCTAGTTCAAGTAATATCAATATTAAATGCTATGTTTCACTGAAATAGTTTGAACAATGCAAGATGTACAGTATTACACACTACCTTACACCTGCAGAAAGTGGCACTGTACAGATATAAAAAAATGTGAGTACAGGAAATGGTCAAATACAAACGTACTGTAAAATGACTACAGCTGATAGTATATTTAATCCAACCGGTATTTTTTTTCTTTTAATATAAATAAAAGGTTAACTGGTATTTGCCCAAGTTTCTTTGAAGACTGTGGTGAAATCCTGGCTCCGCTGAAGTCCATGGGAACACAGCACTTGAAATTCAAAGGAGCTAAGATTTTACCAAAAAGCCTTCACTGTACAATGGTTTCTATAATGCACTAGTCTTCAGTTTTATTGTGAACACTGCTATCAGTTTATTCTTTTAATAATTTAGACAATGTCATTTTTACTTTATAAAATGCAGCATTAACATCTTGACTATGTTTTCAATGAGCGATTGATTTCAAAGTGCAAAACAAGGATTAACAGAGGATTCACCTTTCCTAGCATAAAGATGAAAGTCAGATTTTTGAATTTCATGTTCACTAATTTCATCATCACAAACAATAACAGTTTAATCCAAACTATGATCTCCACACAATGTGCAATTTTTCTTTCTTTCTGCTCTAAGTTTAAAAAAAGAAACATCAAAATACTGTTTGTTTTCCAAGATTTGAACTCATATATACACACACCATTACTTAACTGAAAACTTAAGCTCAATTTGAATTTTATTGCTTAAATTTAAATAAAATAAGTTACTTTAAAGTACTAAAATCCTGAGGGAATGGAAGTAATGTAACTTAACTGTTACGATGTATTAAAATGCCTCCCTATGTAATCGACTGCTTTCTCCAATTGCTTTTTAACACAAAGTAAGGCCCCAATCTTGCAAACGTGTATGTGAACGTTATTCCCCAGAACAGCTGCGCTGAGCTGTGCACTGGTGCACAGGAAAATATGAGTTTGCAGGATCGAGCCCCTCAATGCAAATCTATGTCTTTTGAGCCGGTTTATCCTTTGCCCTAAGACGCCTCTTCACCACATGGCCGAGGGAAAGTCCTTTAGCATTATGTATTGGCTTGGGTACAAATAAGCATCTGTCCGTAATGTTTCATAATTCCTATTTCTGTTAGTATGGGAATCCAGAGAATAATATTTCTTTGCCTTTTCAAATATCCTGACTTTCACAAAGTCTCTCTGTCATCTGATAGGAATTTCTCAAAAATGTGCTGTTACTTCTCTCATGCATATCATACAGTACACTAACTTTGATTGTTCTTATTTTAAGAAGTCAGTTAAATTGATTAATATAAATTTTTTAAATAACAGTGATCAGGTTTTTATACTTTGCTTTTAAATTTCAGACCTTAGTAAAACTGAACCTCAGTCTTAAAAATAATGGAAGATTCTGTTAAATTTCAAATACTGTAGTCCTAATCATTTTATAATCCTATCAAATTCAGTAAGCTTAAAATACGATACTTAAAATCAATACTTTTGAGTCTGCAAAATATATATCTAATTTATACTCTAAAACTACTTTGATTTACAACACTAACACCACAAAAAGAATTTTATGATTCAATGACTATTTTATAGCAGTATAACCCAGATGTCAGCTTTCGTAAAGATTCTCTCTCCTCACATATCCCTGAAACATTTCATTTGGCCAAGAGACCACGTTGACTTCAAAGAGAAACATGCCGTGTGTGTATATATATGGACGTGTGTGCACATATAGCTCTCTCTCTCTTTATATATATATATATATTTACACACAAACTTATATGCACTCACACAGTGTAACAAACGCAGAGGTACAGAGACACCGACAATCTCCAGGCAGAGTTCTTCTCTTTGTTTTCCTCTTGTCCCCACAGTTCCAAGAAATTTTCAGCAGCAAATATACTTCTTTCCATGTGATAAACATAGTATCAAGACAGCAAGCCACCAGTGCTTGCAAAGCTAAAAAGGATTAAATGTTTCAGTGCAAATGGAAAATGATGGTACAGCTGTCAAGGTGCAGTTATAAAGAGGGAAACAAATATGATTAAGTACTGGTACAATATTCTCTAGGATCTGTATTAGTTTGGAGCACTTTGCACTGGCACTTCAAAAGGAAATCTGCACACATTTGTCTCTGTACAATACACTGGTCTTCATTAAACATTCTTAACAGTGAACACGGCCAGAACATTACCCATTGAAAACTGGCCAAAAAAAAAAAAAAAAAAATAGAAAAAAAAAAAAAAAAAAGAGGAGAGGATGGGTAACATATTAATTTTCCCATTACAACTACACTAAGCTTTAGAATAATAATAACATGAATAATGAGAGTGAAGACCTTTGCACAATACTTTTTATAAAATGTTCCTTTTGGGAAATGTGCACTTGAATGCAGATTCCTTCCGCCTCCCGAAGCGCGTCAGTGGCAGGTCACATCAGGAGAGCGGAGACGGGCAGCTGGGGAGCAGTGCGCCCCGGCACACTGGTCGGTGCTTGGGCAGTTAAAAAGTAGTATCAAACACTTTTTCTGGATTATCTTCCTCCAATTCCTCTTCATTTTGCGGAGTCTTATGATTTGATTTTCCACTGTCAGATGCCAGGGAAGAGAGGGCAGAACTGTGGTCTCCATCTTCGCTGATTTTCCCTTTCATGGCTTCCTGTACAAACTCCAGAATTTCCAAAGGCAGTCTTTTGAATTTGTCTTGATACTCCTGATCAAGTTCCACCTGCAACTACAATGAAAGAAACAAGCTGTCTTCAGGTGTATCTAACGAGACCAGGGCTACAGGATGGGGAACATACCATACAAGGCAGGAGGGGAATGAATAATGCATTTTTGCATGATTTAAGAATATATTCCTTTCTTTTCACATCAGCACCACACATCCAATGCACCTATTTATTTCCATGCAGTCATTGCAAAGCTGAAGGAACGTGCGGTCATTTATGCGTAAGGCTGGTTTTGGGTACCATCCATGGGTACCCAAATCCTTAAAATACGTGTGGATTTAACTGTATTGGTGTCCATACTCCCACTGGCTTTCACAAGACCCGATTCAAGTGCAGTATGGATCACGGATAAGCCTTTGAAAGAGCAAGGCCTTTATTAAGCTTCAGGTGGCTAATCACACATTAATCACAGCACAAACACTGCTCGGAGAACAATATAGTAACTTTTGCCAGATCTCTTGGTTGGAGAAACCATTAGGAAAAAGTCAGTTGACAAAAGGAGTCAAAGAGGGAGGGGAAAAAAATGTTAAATTACATTTCTTAGGGCCAGATCATGGAAAAGTACATGATCTGATTAATGCAGTATGTGTCTTGGACATTACAGGGGAAAAAGTGTCATATCATCAACAGGATGCAGAAGGCATGCAGAAAGAAATCTGGCTATCAGTCTTCAGGAAGCTGTGCGCCCTTTCCCAGTATTTATTTGTATAGCCTTTGTTTTTAGTGCCCATATTAGGATCTGCATGATCCAGTATTTAAAACATATTCATGCGTATGAAGGTTTCAACTGAAGACAAAGCCAATTTTTTTCATCATGACCAATATGAGCACGGCAGGAAGCAAAAGGGGGTGAGTTCCAAAGCCAAACCCGCTCTGTCCGTCTGTCCGTCCATCCATCTACCCACCTTCTTAAAAAGAGGGAGTCAGGTTCTGCTAACTGTAGCTGCAGCAGTTTCACAAGAATTCCTTAGGCAATTGTATTTTGAGCTATATTTTTTCCCAGGATGCATAAAGTTGCTATGAATTCTAATCCTTCAGCTCTGTGCCTGAGTCTATCCTATGTAGTGTCAAGTCTCCTTCACCCCATTGCGACGGCTCTCAACAGGTAGTACAATTTTTGACTCGAACATTGGGACCTATACCACTCTTACCATCCTTGGTCTGTCCACACCATGTGACTTTACCACTACTCCTCCCTCTGAGCCCTTCCAATCCCATTCCCCATGCTTCTGTCCTGGTTTTCATCCTGCATCTCTGATTTTATTTTTGTGAGGCCTTTTCTCCTTTCTCCTGATGTGCAAATCAACGTCCTTAGCTCACCTGGTCTAGTTCTACATTCCTTAATTAGACAAATTTTGCAGCTTTCTTCCTCAGGATCTAAGATCTGACTTTTTCCTTTTGGTTCTCCTGCTAAAGCTCCTTTCCTACCTTGTTTCTGGCAATTCTCCTGCTGTTCTGGCCCCAGTTTTCCACCTCGGTATCAGTGCTGACAAACACCAGGTCTGAGGCACAAAGGGTTTCATTAAATACACTCTGCCTCTAAAATATGTATCTGTATCAACTGTTAGACAATCAGTACCATAACATCCTTCTTTCATGCATTACCCTTCTTTTTTTCCTGGACTTCCTTTGTTTTCTGGCTTTATGTCTAGATACAGATTTTTGAAGGGATCATCCTTTTGTCTCCATTTTGATAACACTTCCAAGTGTACACACACTATCAGAGGAACAGAGCCCATAGTGCAGTTGTCAGGAAAAAAACATGGACAATGCTGATCATCCCTCGCTGCCCAACTCACTGCTGGGGCCCTGCACCTCCAGGACTCCATACCTGCTGCCCAGTTTGCTACTCAACCACTGAGAGAACATATCTGCCCGGCTCTCTACTTGAGAGTGATGGCAGCATCTCAGTCACATAGGTGATACTGGAAATCTAAAGATTATACTCTAGGCAAAAGGTCTGCCATCATGGTGAAATCAGGCTTTTCATTACAGTTCACTACTAAATATCTGCACTCCTTAAAAAACCAACCAAACAAACAAAAAACCAGGAGGGAGGGAGGAGAAGATGAGTCCTTCTGTTTGTTTAGGACAATTACCCAAAGACGCTATCACAGTTAGAGGGAGATTTATGCTAACATGGGACAAAACATTCCTTAGGTTAATCTGAAACAGCAGCGATGGCAGAGGCAGTGCCAAGTGCCATCATCTCTTCCTGCTCAGCTGGGCATTTGCAGCTGGGCTCTGGGCTGCCACTGCAAGTGTCTGAGCACCCCACAAAGCCAGTTCAAGTTCCTGCAGGGAAAGGCAGCTCAGCATCCAATATTTGTCATAAATCTAGGAATTGTGGGAAAGGCTCCAGAGCACTGGAAGACAAAGCTTTTTATAAGGACATTAATTTTTTTTTATAGAGGAGTGTCTGAGCCAGAGATGGGCTGCTGCATTTCCTCACCTTATTATCATCCACAAAATTGCTAAATTTGTAAATTTTGGGCACCTCAGGAATAAAAAGAGGTATGTAAAATCAAAAGTCAGAGAAAGTCTCCTGGCTCTCAACTTCCTTCAGAACTTTGATTTGCTTAATTAGGTTTAAGAGCAATAGAAATATTTGAAATCCCTCAGAAATGGAACATTATCTGAACCCAGTGCAACCATAAGCATGTTGTTAGATAGCAATTGTGTCTCATTTTCACCACCTAAAGCGTCTACAGTGGATAATCCCCCCTAAAGTGAGCGTTTAATAGAAATGACATGAATCTGGAGCTACCTCTCTCTCTTCAGTGTCTCCAGAGACAGTCTATATAGATATCTAATCATGAGAAGGTTGAAGTTAGTTGAGAAGGAACAGGCAGTAGACAAGGAGGGTTGATTAAAACTGCCACAGTGTGTAAAAATTAGTTTTTTATTTCAAAAGCACTGTCAGTCCTTCCCCTTGCTCGGCTTCAGACGAGCACCTCAGAGCCCATTCCCTGACCACCAAGCTATCACACAGGACTTCAGCTGTGATGAAGACCAAAATGGGTGAGCCTGGACACAACACAGCCATCCCACTGCCAGACCTGACCTTTCACTGAAGCTTTCCTCAGCAAGCCTGGGGCTTGCAAACCCACGACAGTCTCACACAGTGTGTTGGCTATGCTCCTCCTTAAACCACCAGCCCTGGGCACAACACTGGCAAACAGCTGTGGGTCAAGGTTAAAGAAAGAAGTTGTCTGCTTAAAACCAGCTGGCTCAAAAAACCCCAGCTGTTTGTCTTTTAAAAGCCTCAGTATCCTTCTATTGGACAATAAGAACCATATTCTGTGGCTTTACAGGGACATTGCAGTTCATTCACTGATGGAAAACTGCCCTCTCCTTAGCAGCAGTAGTCATGTATGTCCTTTATTTGGCTTGCTGAAGGCATGACAAAGTGCCATGTCAGTATGTGTGTCTGTGCAAGTAAAAACCTCTCTGCACAACTGGCACCCCACCAGACTGCAGCCCAGTGTGGCCTTACTGCACGGTTTGCTGTCCCCTTGGCTTGCTGCCATCACAAGTCCCCCTACTCCCATTTCTCTGCTCTCTAGCTACTAAACAAGGTGACCTACACTTGCTTTTAGGATTTTGGAGCCAGACAAGGTGGGGAAGATGATTAGACAGGCAGATCATTATCTGGACCACTGTTCCCATTAACACATAACAACCTTCCTCCCGTTATCTCAGTATCATCTGCCCTCTTACAGATCCCCTGTCCTCTCTTTAACCTCCAAAAAAATGACTTATTAATGTCACCTCCATGTGATGTTACTATCCCACAAAGGGTTGAAAACATTATTCCTTGTTCAGGTAAATCACACTCCTGTGTACTTTACTTAGAGGCAATGAGTTAATACTTTAAAATTTGGAGCCATCATGAAGAGTTTGCAGCGGGGTCCTTGGGGACGGGGGATGAATGTGTTAAGTCACTCTTGAAGGTTGTGGCCAGAAGCTCTAACTCTTGAACGTATGCTTCTATCTACCTATCCTTTATTTTTTACCCAACAGTGCTAGTTAAAAAACATCAGCTGATATTCACATCAGCTTTACAAAATGGCTAATTATCAATATTATTAATCCCAAATTACAGAAGAAGGAGAGAAATTAAGCTTAGGTAGGGATCAAAGTTCAGGAGGTGCTATCCTCAGAAGCCTCTAGTTTGAAAGGGCTCCCCTCCATTCTGTTCACACGATTGCTTAGCAAGCTAGAGATACACCAACACAAGCTTGGAACAGGCTGTGGACCACTGAGCCACCAGACTGTCCTGCTCAAAATAACAGTATATATGGTGAGGCTTTCATTGCGACTGCCCTGCCTCTGTTAGCTATACCCCATGAGGATTTCACAGAATCACAGAATGGTGGGGGTTGGAAGGGACCTCAGGAGATCATCTAGTCCAACCCCCCTGACAAAGCAGGTTCCCTA
>NW_010306034.1:15772-17315 GCF_000700745.2 Antrostomus carolinensis
GGAAAGAAGTTTTTCCTTAAGTTTGTGTGGAACTTCTGGTGTTCCAGTTTGTGCCCACTGCCCCTTGTCCTGTCACTGGGCACTTCGGGTATTTATAGACATTGATCAGATCCCCTCTCCGTCTGTTCTTCTCCAGGCTGAGGAGTCCCAGCTCCCTCAGCCTCTCTTTTCCCCAGGGAAGCTGTGCCTGAGGGGCCCCTTTCACCTCAGCCAGCCGTTAGGCAGTGTGGGTAACCGAGGGGCTTGGGCTTGGGCACCCTCACGTCCCAGATGAACCCCACCATATTCTTTGAACCTTGCCTACAACCAACAGAGCCCTGAGCTGCAGGGACAGACAATGGGCAGGCCTCGATGTGACTAAGCCGGTGCCTCAGTGAGCAGAGCTCCTGGCAGCCAGCCGGCTGCCCAGCTGATCGGCCCGTGTTCCCTCTCAATTCAAAGGGCCCTTCGGCATCCTCGGCTACAACCGCTTCCCAAAAAGGGTCATCATTCAGAGAAAGGCCTCGGCAACCCCTTCTTGGAATGTGGGAGGTGAAAGGGAATATGGTTCTTCAGCTTAAAGCAAGGAATATGCACTCGGAAAAGGAAACGGAGGGTATTATAATTATTTATAGCATTAATACCTAGCTGTTATTATCAAAACCATCAAAATACCACAGCATAAGATAGCATGAAAATAGTGACCAGAGCATTAAAAACAGTAACTGTGCTCAATAAAGAATTACAGAAGCAGAAATTGTGGTTTCAGACTATCCCGATTAAGCCCCTGTAGACTTTTACATACTTGCAATGTGATCTAATGAACTTCTGTTTCTACCAAGAACAAAAATAAAACGATCACATGGAAAACACAACGTGCTGCCAACACAAGTTACCAGGAGGGCTGAAGTTCACATGGACTGTTTAGGTTCAAAAAAAAAATTAGAAAATTAAAAAAAATAAAACAAATATGTTAAACCCTTTAATCCTTAATGAATTATTTGACATTTATGGTGTTTCAAATTATCTTGTCCCTAAGTTTAAGCTCCAATACTGAATTCCTCTCCCTTCTCACAACCTGAAATACATCTCATCCCTCTTTCCTGCTGCAGAATCTTTTTTTTAAAAAAAAAACATTTCAGAATTGTTTTAAAATAACTGTGCAAAAGCAAACAAGCTGGGCTAATGAGGTATAAGATTCTAATAATGAGCTACCAGAAGTTGCATCTGTAGAGCAAAGTTAAAAATAATTTTACAGTAGTTTAAGGAATGGGAAGCAGGTATCTGCACCAACATAAATGGCAACTCCATCTAGGACATCAGGTGTCAGGAGCAAAGACCTGTGCATTAAAAACAACCAGCGGACTAATATGTCACCCTATCACACATAGGAAATTTGGGAATGCCTCTGTGCTGGTGCTGTTGCCAGCATCTTGTGAAGGTCTACTGCATCTACCCCACAGCCAGCCTCCATGGCTTGAAGGCAAGAGGTGGATACACAGCTGGTTGATACACAGCATTGCTTCCATATGACCTCCTCCTCGCTTTGACAGCCCAAGGGAAA
>NW_010306034.1:17340-38384 GCF_000700745.2 Antrostomus carolinensis
TTCCTGCCACAGCAACACCTCTGAAGCCATTAATGTGTGTTTTGGAAGTCAGGAAAGTGTTTTCCAAACAATTTTTCCCTCTCTTCCTTCCCCATACAGCTTAACTTACCACATGCTTGGTCTACACAGCAGTGTGACCTCATAGCATCGTTCTCCTTATGTCAGATCCCATGCCAGAGGCAGCTATCTGCTGCAAAACCAACCCACTTCCACACGGACTGGGATTCATTCCAGCTCACATGGTTTTTTAAAAATATATTTTCAACTCAAAAATAAGAGTCACTACTTAAAAAGCATCTAAAGAATTAATTGTCAAGCAAAAACGTTTTGAGAAAGTTATGTACGGAATACAACTGGTTACACATTTTTGTGGAAAAAAAAACCCAACAAAACAACTCCCACCAAAATGCATTTTTGTTGAATCAAAAACATTCATTATGGCCATATTTTTTTAATTAAGCTCTTCCATGGCAAAAGTTTGATATGACTCAAAATAAATGTTTTTATAAATCCCAGATTTTCCATTTCACTGGCAGTTTTTTGAGTTTTGTGTTTCTTTTATCCCTCCTTTTAAATTTATCTTTCTTTACATTATTAATAAACGCTTTGTTTCCCTGAACACACTCCTTCCCTGAATGATGCAGTAAATAATGAACGAAAAATAATTCAAATATTCTGGCTCTACAATCCAGGTAAAAACGCTCAGTTTGGTAACTCCAACAACGTCTGACATTTCCAACAGTAAACTCTTTGTTCTCAAGCTTTTAAAAAGATTTTAGCAATTTTTGAGGTCTGAATCCAAATGGGAAAAATCTGTAAGTTGCATTATTTCCTCTTGAGACAGAGGGCAGCAAAATATCAAAATAATGGCCATTTTTGGTATTTGGTTAATGTATTTATTCACCAGTTGAAATGTGATACTAATTTGTATCCATAATTACCGTGGCACTACTCCCATGCAGTATAACATTTAATTCCACATAAGCAGTACCTGTTTGGTTTGTTTTTTTTTAATCATTATTTTTAATTTTTATTTAACTGATGAGGAAATCGACTCCATTCATTTCTTCTGTGCAATTTCAGCAGAATGTCTTTTGACAAGAGGCAATAACTGGGCACTACACAATTTGTAGCAAAAGGGGGACTGCAATCCCTACAGGATATTTCTGTTTGGCAAAGCTCCCTTTTTCCTTTTCATGTATCACTGGAAGTATTTATTTTGTTAACACCAGCGACACTGATTTTTTCCCTGGTCAGTGAAAGCATATTGCAACAGAAACACTCTCTGAGATTGGGGCCCCTTTCTCACTCCTCCCATCTTTCACTAAATCTGCTAAAGCTCCAAATATATATTTTTCTTCCTGCAAATGTTTGACCCATTTTGAAGAGAGGATTTAGGCCTTTTAAGACTGCATTAGACAACAAATATGTATAATGTCAGCGACCTCAATTTAGCTTCCAAAATAGCACATAGAGGACTCCCAGATTAAGGGTACAGAGAGCAAGCAAGCTGCTGTTCTGCTGCTTTTCATTTTCAGAGCTTACTTAATTAGAAAGCCATTCTGGAGGGATACAGCATTAAAAGACAGACAAGTAGCAAGAATTGTTAAAAGCAGATGGAGGCTCAATAACGGGGAGAGTGAAACTGAGGAACAGAGCTCAGGGATCAAGTGATTTACAGGCAGCAATTTTTGTTTAATTTGAAACAGAAGGAGTTTCTCATTAGAGGACCATGTTATTCCTTCCACTGAGCAGCTTTCTGCTGGGAAGGGCAAGGGAGTAACCACTGCTTAGTTGTCCTTGTGCCTCATGGTCACAGTTCCTCTGCAGCACTCAGTGTACTACGGCGGGGGCTGCAGAACACAGTGACTTGAGGTGAGGATGATGGGTTTGAGGAAAACCTGGGACTCCTCCACAGGACCTTTCCAAAAATTATATACCCAGCTGTGCCATGTGGCAGAATGGCCCAAAGAAAGCAGCTGGGAAATGCAGTTTCTTCAGAAGCTGTTTATCCAGGCCTGGGAAAGGAGTTAACATCTCTACATGGTGGACGAGAAGCTCAACATGAGCCGGCAATGTGAGCTTGCAGCCCAGAAGGTCAATAACCATATCCTGGGCTGCATCAAGAGAAGCGTGGCCAGCAGGTCGAGGGAGCTCCGCTTGCGTAAGGCCCTACCTGGAGTGCTGTACAGAGGGCAGGAGCACCTCTCCTATGAGGACAGGCTGAAAGAGTTGGGGCTGTTCAGCCTGGAGAAGGGCATTCAGTATCAGACACAGCACAGGAAGCAGCATTGCACTGGGCAAACGAGAGCTGGTGCGGGAAATGCCTTTACACCGACCAGAAAGCTCCCATTAATGATATTCCCACCCTGCAAGGTCTCCAAGCTATTCCTGAGACCAAGGGTGCTCGCTCAGGAGTTGCTGTATTTTGGACTGATCCACTACTGCTGCCCCTGCCTTCCTATGTCAACAGGTTGCACAGTCCAGATACTCTCCTTCAGAAATTGCCCCAAGATGGGTTTGAAAAAATCACTGTAACACCGGAAGCATGTCACAAGCCAAGGAATCTAGAAAGTGTGTACTGTGTTGTCTTGCCTTACTCATATACTCTCCCTCTGACTTCCCCTCATTGTTGTTGTCCATATTTCAGTTTTGTGGCTCTTCCTAACAAAGCCAAGGTGATTTGCTATGCCTCCCGAATGTACAACACATCCCCATATAAATGAGTCCTTTAATAATCTGCTGTCTCAAGGCATTAGACAGTAACCTTAGGGCCTTCATCAATCTGTCTCCACCTTTATGAACTGCAACCTCAGTCAAACCAATGGGACTGTGAAGAAACCTGGGACCTGAGCTCATAGATTTTAAAACTCTCATAAAGAAACCTCTATCTTCTTTTTCTACAGTGAACCAACATCTATTCCAAGAGCTAATTAAAAAAATAATGTTTGAGTGATGAGATGCCCATCAGTGTTGCCCAGGTTATATGTGTATTATATATGCATATGCCTGTACTGTACCTGTGCTGAAAACTTCTGAGTTAGAGAAGGTTCTTACAGCAAAAGCCTAAACTGGGGATCTTTTCCTACTGGCAGTTGTATTGTTATTAGTAATTTCACATCTCTTGCATTTTCTTTAAAGAGATAGCTTCTACTGAATTCTTTGGGGGGATTTTTTTCACAATAACTTTGTTTCCTATTTCTTCATCAATACAGCAGTTTATTCTCATGCAAAGCTGTATACTTGGAATCACTCTTCTTTCTGATGACTATTTTGTGTAATTGCTTCCTTTTGTGGATGAAATGCTTTCTTAAGCTGTCAAGTGGCTTTTTTTTGATGACTCTATAAATATGTGACCTATGCATCTCATGATGCATATGAATAAAGATAATTTGAGCTGGTATGAATGGGAAAAAAAAAGTCATCTCTCCATGAGCATGTATAACATTTTAAGGCTAGATTTTGCTCTTTTTCATTATCACTGGAATAAGTTAGTAACCCTGAAAGCAAAAGAGAATCTGCTCAGTTTCAATGCAATAAATTCAGAGAAACTCCACTGAAGTCTCATCTATCATCGGATACTGCCTTTAGTTTATTGGGGTGGGTCCAGGATAAATAACTCTAGTGACACAGCTCAAATAAAACTTCTTAATTGGTCCTTTTACAAACTGCTGTCCATATTCCGGATGCTGTTTTCAGAACAAACAACTAAAAAAAAAAATCAGTGCATCCATTACCTAACGAGTGATTTTTTTCCACTTCCACAATGCCTCCAAGGCACCCTGTAAACAGGCAGTCTGTCCTACAGCAAAGGCCTTGGAAGAGTAGCAGCATTGTAACTCTCAGCTCAAGAGGTCATAACAGTCCCTTGGAAACTCCTTTTAAATGACATCTTGAGGTTATAACAGCAACAATATATTCCAGAAATATTTCAAATCCCGGGTGGACCAGAGAACGCGGGACTTTCAGAGCTGTGCAGCACCACGGCAGCCGAGCATGATGTCTCCAGGGGGTCCTGGAATCCGTGGGGCGACTTTAGTATAATGTTTCGCTTCAAAGTGGTGCTGTCCCACAGAGTGAGAGATTCTGGCTATTTTTGAAAGAGGAGAGAGAAAGAAATGAAAGCTTCAGATGCTTAAGGCCTCCTATGTGAGGGCTCAGGAGCTGAAGAAGTAGAGATCTGAAAAGAATGTGGTGAAAGCCGCACCACAGCTTTTGGGTCCTTGCCTAAACTGAACCCTGAATACAGTTTAACAAAGTGTTTTTTCAGTCTCTCACACCCACCTTGCTAATAGATAATTATAGTGTTGCCTGTGTCTGACTCTTGGCAGGACAGGTCCCATCAGTATCACAGAAAATTCCCTCCCAGCACAGAGAGAGATTTCTTCTCAAATATGACAATGAAAAGGAAATAAATAACGTGTTTCGCTGTCTCTTTCTAGTGGCATCACTGTGCTACTCAATGGAAAATGAAAAGAGTCATCCTATGATTAAGTCTGGCACCTCCTTTCACGCGATAGCCCGCTCTGCCCTTCCTACTCAGCCCAGACTCTCAAGCTTGTTTTGAGTAGTAAGAGCTCCAAATATACACTGAGGTCTGTGTATCTTGAGAGGGCCTGTTTCTTAAGGTACATGCTCACTATAATTTCCATGTCATTGATAATTGTCAGGGAACTGCGTGGAGGTTTAGAAGCCATCATTAGTTCAAAAAATAATCACACTGATAAGGCCTTCTGCTGCACTTTGAAGTTTACCTTTGCACTGACTACATCTTCACATCAGAAAGCCTCTGCAGGATGGAGCCTCACTGAAAAGTCTGCTTGGAAAATTACTGAGCAGCAGGTCCTTCTGTTAATATCCTGTTCAAAATGAATGCTTTTAGACTAGAAAGCAAGCACACTCTGAATAAAGATCAAAGCCTAGAAGTTTCTTTGAAAATCTTTTCAAGTAGTTGCAGTTCTGTAATCCCTTGTAACAACGAAGGCTATTCCAAAATATTTCCTAACTCATTAACAACATGAATCTGGCTTCCTCTTTACTATTAGCAGAGATGTGCATTGACTCTCCTCAAATGATGAGCCAGTTTAGTGACCGACTCATTATTTTCTAAATTAACAAGCTAATGAAAAAAAAAATCTATTCAGAACCTGGTAGAAGTTTAACAGCGGAGACAAAGCTACTGTCCCTCATTTTCCATCTTCCAGCAATGATGGTTCAGTATTTTGGCCTTTGTACTTCCAAGTGTCAGGAAATTTTTGAGGCTGAGTTTAACAACGACAAAAAGCTGGGACTCGAGTCAAATTTATATATTGATTTATATGCTCATTATTATATAATGAACATCAAATGGAGATATATAATTGCTACTAAGGATACAGAATCTAATACTCTTCATGGCTGCTCTATGTTTATATGTTACTATTATCTTCATATCTCTCTACTTCCACCATTCTTTCATCCATATATCCACCACTTCCTGTTGTTTTGTGCTGTTATTAAACAACACACATGGTGTTCTTTGACTTGAGGAGCAAAATTAGTGTGGAATTTTAACTGCAAATCTTAAAAACTTTATAGCTGAATGTAAGAGTGGCACTGCCTAGAGCTTCAACCTAATTAAAAATACCCTGAAGGTTTTTACTTCCTGATACTACAATGAACTTAAAAGGAAAAAAAACCCTCCTCTTCTTGTCTGTAGTGCTATTACTGGACTAAGTAGTACTATGCAATGGGAGGTTAATAGAGGCATCCTCATGATTAAGTTCAAGGGATTAATATTTCCTTTCAGCTGTTTTTTATTTAAACATTTTTTTTCAAAGATCATATTAACGCCAACTACTGCAAACTCTGGCAACTCTCTAATTACCCATCAAGTTTAAATGAACCATGCAGAAAACTTTATTTCAATGATGTTCAGCAAGCATCCTACAATGCAAAAATTGACATATAAGGTAACTTTATAAAGCTAGAGAAGACAAAGCCTGTCCCACTGCTGCACACAGTAGCTTGAACTCATGCCTGTTAATGGGCATACCCAAAGTTCACTGAAGTCTACAAGAAGACAGTGATTGATGCATTTTGGATTTAAAGTACTGGCAACCATGGAAGTACAGGCACAAACTAACCAGGTCAAACGAAGGGACCACTGGCACAAAATGGCATGAAGTGCATACTCCTTCCCAAACAGTGATCTGTAGGCAGTCTAAATCACAAAGGAGAAGTGCAAAACCTGTGTTTCAGAGACTTGGGATTTTCAACTGTCTTATCTTAGCAATTTAAAGAAACTGCAAAGCATGAAGGAGTCTAGGAAACAGGACTAGGTTGCTGCTTAAAATCCAAGCCAGCTTCAACAGACAGGCAGAGATAACAAATTCCACAGAGGTCAGATGCCATTCTCATGTCCAGGCCTGCCCACCTTTCTCTCTCTTTGCATACAACCTCATCTGGGTTTCTGTTGAGCACCTGAGCTCCATGAAGAAGGGAAACACCTGAAGGTGTTTTGCTCTCTTAATGCTTAGTATGAAAAAGGACTACCACCCTGAGCATGCTGCAGCCCAAACAGCCAGTACAGATCCTGAAGCCAGCTCAAGTGTGGTGGAATATGTTCCGTTAGCTATGGTGACAGAAAATGTCTGTGACATAGTGCTTGTGTTTTAAGTTTGCACTATGGCATGCTTTTCATCTTGCCATGCTGTTGGACATCTGAAAGTCTTCTTGAACAGATTTCTTAATGATATTGCCACTAGCACAGTTGGGTTTTGTGGTCAGACCTTTCTGTTGCCAGAAAAAGGGATATGCAGATTCCCTAGAAGCCAGCAGAGACAGGAAAATAAGGGCTACTACAACTTACAACCACTTAGAGAATCAGCTCCCTTGGTACCTCCCTTCCTCATCTATCTCAGTGGGCTACAGCACACAGAGGTCACACTGAGGCCTCATCCAGATCTCAAGCCTACTACAGGAAGAGTGATCTTCTCTACTGACATCAGTGTATGCTGGATTTGGTCCCTGGCTTCTCTCCTTCTGAAGTTAATACAGTACATCCAAGTTTAGTTCACCAGAGGGTCAAGTCTGAACTGAGATGAACCTCATGGAACTTCACTAGGTCCTCTGCTTTTTTTTCCACTGAGAGGCATGCCATCAAAATGTATAAGATGATCTCCTTAGAGCTCTGGTTTCTTTTCAATCTGCTTTCATTTATGTATATCACTACTGGTAGCTTCTATCTTGGAAAAGTTTTGTACCGTGCAAAACCTTATTTAAGAAAAAAAAAAAAAAATTGGCAGTAGAACAAAGCCTCTTTCCATTATTAGAACTTATCTTTTTAATGCTCTATCAGTGTTTTATTATTACTTCAGTACTTGACATCTTCCAAAAGCACTAACAAGTTCTTGAGAGGTCTTACAACTTTACAGTGTATTTTCTGATGCCAATTCTGATCACAGTCTAGCAGGAGATAAGTTTAATGAACATTAGAAAAATAAAGGCCTCTCATAAGTGATCAAGTTATTTCAGGAAGCAAAAGAATATTTTAAAAACATTGGTTGCTTGGTTTAAAGCTCTATTTAAAGTATACGTAGAGTACACATTTGTGTTGAGGATAACAGAAATGTATCTTGAATTTTGGGAGTATTCCAAATGATGGTAGGCAAGTGTCAGAAATGAATGAGATTATTAACTTCCAAAAAACCCTTTTAGAACAATGACTATAAAATGTCATCTTTTTCCCATTTCATGGAAATGTATTTAGAACTATAGGAATACAGACAAGCATTAGATTTAGTGATGGTGAGTGAATAATTAAGTCATCTGCTACTCTACGTAACAGTAAAAAGATTATTCAGAGTTAGTTACAGAAGTTATTCCTAAAAAATTCTTATCACGTTATTTAAACTTTCTTACATATCAATTAGTTTGAAATAATAAGTCTTTAGGCTATCCATTAATTGCAGCACTGTAGACATGATCTGTATTTAAAAATTATGCAATGAAAATTAAGCCGAAGCACCAAGCTGTCTTGGCTAACAAAAAAGGTTTCCTCAGCCCTTCGGATAAAGCAGGAGAGATAATGGGGGCACTGAATTCACAGGAGAACTCTTTCTCAGTTTACTGTTCTCTCTCATCACAAGTTAACACAGACTACTAAAACCACAAGTCGTTATCCATGTGTTTAATTTCCAGTGTTGCATTTTCAGTGCATTCATTTTCTGATCGTAAAGTCTGACTGTTTTCAAACAAAAAAGAAAAAAACCCAAGTGATTAATGGAAAGGAAGGACAAGCAACGTATATAACCTGAAGGGCAGCTGATTAAGAAGATTCGCCAATGGAATCATTTACAAATACAAGGTAAATATGAATGGGAAATTTAATTAGTTATTTTTTTTATAAAGCTAGAGAGAGGCTGGTTGCAGAGGAACATCTGGTGTGTATACCAGGAGAAGACACCATTTTTAGTTTCTCTCCTGCTGTTATAGCTCTAGGCTCTCCAAGAAGGCTTCAACCCACTCTTTTAAGTCTTGCTGTCTTTGCAGAACGGATCTTAGGACAACTAAATTTCTCTTGTCTGGTCATATTTTGCTTCACTGATACACTGAAACTACAATTTGGCATTTGTAGCATTCTAGCTGGTTCCTGCTGGCATCTGTCAGAGGCACACAGCAGCAGCAGCGATGATGGAAGTGGGATTATTTTTAAAAGTGCAGACATTAATTGGTAGGTGGTTTTTTTGTCAAATCCTCTATGCCTGCGGCATGAATGAGGAGTCAAAGATAACATTCAGTGGATTCAAACGGATCTTGGGAATGGTGTCTTCCTGCTATAGAAATTGAAAAGAAGCAGCTGAAATATTTGGTGTTGAAAAGCAAAAGCATGCCTGATGGAGGTAACCATACCTGACAGTGATGCTTCTTTAAAGTCAGGCAAACTGCAGCAGCTCGCTGTCAGTCTCCTCTGCACGCTACACCAGCAGTTACAGAGCTGTGCCACCCTTCTGTCTCCTGTATCCTACACTTACTTGTACTTTTAAATAAGAAGAGGGAGAGCGCTGGGCAGTCAGCTTTCTCTGGGTAACACAGCTCTTTTTATTCTCAGGCAATTGTAGTTTACACTTCTGTGCATAAAAAAAATTAATATTGCCTTTAACATTCAGCCTAGCCACTGTGAGCTTTTGTAATGTCAGGATCCGGCACTTGATATGTGATTCTTATAAAAGACACTTAAACATGTTCTCTATTATATGCATGTTTATCAAAAAAGTGCTCCTGCTAACATTAATAAATAGATACAGGAGGGAAACAAGGGTGAATAGAGTCAATCCTCTTATTACACGTCTGTGTGCTTGTGGATGCATATACTCTCAGGGAGGGGAAAAAGGGAAGGCATCTGATTATTTTTAAGTAAACCAAAATAATGACTTCACTGACATAAACAGAGATTTTTGTATAAAAATTAATGTTACTGAAATATTCATACAAGAGGGAGTTTGTTCAGGGAGGACAGGTACAAAAAGGGTCTTTGGAGAGATACTTATCAAAGATCTTTATTTTTCTGATCTCCAGCATACTGTAAGGGAGGGACCTGCTGAAAGGCTCTCAGTAATGACAGAATCGGACATTGTGCTGGTGGGTACCTATAACAGATGATCACATGAGGAAGACTGGGTAGCAAAGCTTACTTACTTGCCCAGAAAACTTTTCAAAAAGGAATACAGCAGGGCACAGAATGCTTCAAATTCTTAGCAGGCAACATTCATATTTCCTCTCTACTTTACTGGTGATTGGATGGGAAAGCAGACACCTATTTCACATAAAAGATCTAGACCCATGAGCAGGCTTATTGCTTTTTCACATTATATCAATTCATGCAGCAGCCAATAGAGAGGATCTTGGCCTATGTAGAATCCTCAAACATGGTTTATATCACTGAACTAAATCTGCTTCTGAGGGAGTTGCAACCATTAAAGGGCAGCTGATATGACAAGAAATTAACCCCAGTCTTTAAAAAAAAATCACTTAAAAAGTAAAAAAGTAAAGTAATAATTTAAAAAAACTGAATGAATTTTCAACCAATTAGTATTTTCAAGTGTGAGCTGCAGCAGTGTCTGTCTGAATACAAATGGGAATGAAGGGTACTCCAGGCCAAGAGGAGATGTTAACATTGACATGGAACTGGGGAGAAGTTACTGCACAATTTATTCCATTATGCTATGGAGAACATGAGCCCTTGCTCAGAATTACAATCATTCCCCAAGAAAAAGACTGACAGTGAGTTACCGTTCCCAGGAGCTTCGACAATTTCCATGCTACTTAGCATTACAGGCTCATATATGTATCACACCTCAACTTCAGCAGCATCCAAGCTATGGGGTATATGGTGTATTATTAAAGGAACAGGGAAGGATTTAATTGCCACCAAGGTCATCAGTCCTTTCAGGAATACTGATTCCTGAAATTCAAGTCTCTGCTTTGAAAACTGAACCTGCAGAATTTTCAACAGAAGGGAGCATTTTAAGAGCAAAAATACTACACTGACCTATATAACACCCTGCAGAATCAAACTCTGATCCAAACAGATACTTTTAAAGATACTAATATAAATAATCTCAAGAAGGACCACAGATAAGCTATTTTATATACTAATAGTTTCTAGAAATACTAATAGTATTAATATACTAATACTTCAGTATCAGGAGCTTGTGAAATAATTTGTCCATGAGCTCCATGCCATGTGTTCTATTCAGGCATTAACACTTCCTTGGTGAAAATAAATCTGTCAGAATGTGAGCTACCACATGCAATGTCATTCCCACAGGCCATACAGTAATTAAACATGGAGGCTGACATTGTACTGTGCAGAATTCTGGTTGTGTACAGAAACTATTAAAAGACTTCCAGAAATCCAGGTTTAGAAAAAAAATGCCAGCTTGATTCTAGACAGCTGGCTGAAGCCCCACTGAAAAACTCCATCATGCACTTAAGTGTTCATCTGAAACATAGCTTAAAGGATCAGGAAACTGTAGCAGTAGCTTTTAGGTGCTACTTCTTAGAGCTCTCATGAGCCATCCATACTTGGCCAAAATGTCTTACTGGAAAAGCCATTTTCCATGGAATAAAAAGAGCGGCATGTTCAGATGAGACTTGTAAGTCTACATTCCCTTATTCTGTCTCAAAAATTTTATCTTAGGTTTTTGCTGTTGACAAACAGAACTGTTAACTAAATGGAAGTCCCTCCTATAGATGACTAACATTTAGTCACTAGTGGATTCTGACAGTTCCTGAATGAAGTTGTAAATTTAGGTCACTTCTCTATTTTTGTGGTTTAGAAGGATTATACGCCTCTCCTGCACAGAAAATTCTCTAAGGTCATTAGTTTTGTTCAGCCCAAAGTCAGTGGTTTCCCACATGGGAGCGAGAGCTGAGATACTCCTTTACAGCCTGCAGGAAAACTTGATTCCTTCTTTCTTCACAGCCTGATGTCCTCCTAGCCAGGTACATCAAAGCATTCAAAATGCCTTGCCCTGTGAGAGCTTCTGGCAGAAAGGGGTCGGAGAAAGAAAATCTTTCTCCCATCATTCTCATATTTGCTTTGGAGTGAGGGAAACCTTGGGGAAATGGACTCCTTTGCCTCAGTTTGGAGCTCCCTGTATACTCAGTGCTAATCCTTTTTTTCCCCTCCCCTCGAATTTTCATGCACAGGTAGGGTACACTGAATGGTAATTCCACCATGCATAGCTTCTCCTAATAGCACTCCCTTTACACAATTTATGAGGCCATCCTGAGAGTAGGATGAAGCAAAGGAAAAAATAACTCCAGTGGTGTCATAAGTGGTTACATGATGCCACAGATGTTGTTCTCAGAGGTCTGATGTCCTTCTAATTGTGCAGGAGAAATGGGAATTGCCCAGGTCCACACCATCCTCCCAAGATATCCTAATTTGACCCAGGCAGGTGATATGAGGTTGGCCTCATATTGTTTAAAATGTGATATATGATGAGAACAGAGCTAAAACAAGTACTTCTGATTTTTTAAAAACATTCACTGAGTTGTTTCAAGGCAGCTTAGCTCTACTGCTATCCTTCTGCTTTTCAGGAAAGGAAGACAGACCATCCTTCAGGAAGAGAAATCAATATTCTCATGACACTTAAACACAAACAACAAAGAAATCCCAGTTCCCTAGTGAGCAATTGCCAATTTAATTTTACCAACTTCAGTAAGTCACTCTTAAATACTGTCGAAGTGCCAACATATTCATTCTGGCCTCAACTTTCTTTTGTCACAACTACTTTGCTCAGGAAGCATACACTTTTAGTTGCCTTGCCTGTGTCAAAGAGCAAAACAACATTCATTAAATCAAGACCCCACCTAGTAGCTTTAATCTCTAACCTTACCACAATGAGAGAACTAAACAATATTTAGAATTGTGTTATTTTTAACAAGAGTTTGAAAAAAATGATCACTTATTTTGCAACAATAACAACATTAAAAAAAGCCATAAGCCTCAGCTTCACTGAAGAATATGTCAGTGTCCATGTGGACAGCACAGATGATTTACAGCAAAAAAGCCTGACAAATCAAGTTATAGTGCCACTTTATAAACTGGTCAAACTTACTTCGCATTTGCTTTTCAGTAAAGTATAGAAGTCAACCTGCACTCTGCAAGGCACAAACATTCAGAGTTGATTCCTTCTTTCTGGCTAGTACACATCCATAGAAGCATACATAATGAGTATTTAAAACCAAACAAAAAAACTTAGATAGGCTGATAAAACAATCTGGGCACAAGGAACCACCACGCTGATGCTGGCCAGGGAGCAGAACAGTGCTCACAGCAAATGTGCACCTTCACCACTGGTGAAGGTACAACGCTGCTAACAGTGGTACTGGCATCACCCAGACTGGAAGAGGAGTAGTCCCCAAAACTGAGCCTCAGTTGCCATTAGGAAGGACTATGAATTACAGAACAAATTGTTAAAACCTTGTGTGGGGTGGTGAAAAGTCACAGAAGGATGTTCTGTAGCAAGGAGGAGCTGCAGCTTTCTTGAGAAGGCTCCTTTTACTCCTGCACACGTGTGTGAGTTGAGCTCGAGGGCACTGAAAAGCAAGAACTGCCTGCCTGGCAATTAACCAAAATCCTTTGCATCCAGGTTACTGCAGCAGAAAGGCAGGGTTTTTTTTTTTTTACCAAATACAGCTCTCATTGAGAAGCCATGGTGGTTCTCTCCTCAAAGGCAAGCAAAGCGTATCAAAACATTCTGGAAGAAAGCAGCAGAAGGTTGAAATATTAAATAAAATACAAGGGAGGCAGGATTCACTGACTCAGTGACAAACGTATGTGGCTTATTGCTACCCCCTTGACAGTGAAAGCTCAAGACCTCCTGGCATGACTCTGTTTATCAGAGGTTTCAGGAAGTTTGCTTATACATAATCATGTCTCCTGATAGCAGAGGTACCCCTGAAATAATACTTCATTTTATCAGCATGTTCTAATCATCAGCCCTTCCACAAAGCAATGAAAAAACTCTCTTTCACTTTATTCTGCTTTCATCTGTCTTCCAGGCTTTGCCTGCCTTTCCCCAGTTGTCTTCTGTTTCCTTCCTCCTCCCTGAAAAACTCACTCTCTTACCTCAAAATCTTCCCCTTTAGGCTTCACTAATCCTATTTTACCGACTCTTATTCATAAATTCTTTCTCTTTGTCCCCCAGTTTTTCCTCCTGTTATGATGCCCTGGTTAATCTTTTCTTTATCCCATACTCTGGTGTCCCCAGTGACAAATCCTTAATTTATATTCTTGGTAAGCTTGATCTTCAGAGGTACCCAGAATTCCTACCTTCAACACCTTTCCCCAACTCATACCTCTACATTCAGATGTCTCTCAATTCCTGCCCCCACATCCTCCCCCCACATCAATCTTCTTTACCTCTTCAGAGAGACATTTCGTAGTGCCTGGTTTTCTGATCTGAGAGTACTGCAGCTACTGTGAGCAGAGAACAGAGGATATTCTGATGACCCAAAGGGCTGTGGAAGGAAAGCTGGTATAATCATGCTGTTACACACGGCCCCTGACCGCTGTACTGAGGTGGGGCAGAAGCAGCAATAAATAAAACAGGCAGGGAGACAATGGGGTGGGGTATGATTTGAAGAAGCCAAAAAATTGCTTTCCTGGTATAAAAAGGATGTAATGGTCAGTGGCAGCATATGTTATGCAGATAGCAGATAATAATCAGGGCTATAATTGCTCAAAGATTTCAGAAGGACCACCAGGCAGTAAATTGTGGATGCTCCTCACTTAGTTTTGACATGTAAAATGAAAACAACATTAGCATTACTAGATAAAAAGGGGAATGTTTCACTCACTTTCACTATAGTCTCATATTCCATTTCTACTTCTGTTTTTCCTCTACTTCTTGTTCTTCTATGCTCTTTAAAACAAAACCAAGGATCATTTCAATTTGATGTGATTAGCAATTACTCTAAGCTGAAATTAAATTATTCTGTGCATTACAGGAAAATACCATCTCATTAATCTATGCACTTAATGAAAAACAAAAGATTACTTCATGCTTCTGTGTGCTGGCTCATTAATATTTGACTAGGTACATGTTAGTCAGAGAAACCAATCTATTTATCACAACCTGTCTCTCCAAACTAAAAGAGGACAATATTTCAACCGTGTTATGTGGGAGGTCCGGGTTCAGTTGAAGTTGCAGCTTATACACATTACAAGAAGTGTCACTTTTTTCTGGGAGGGGGAAAGAAGCATGTCTCTGAAGGAAAAAAGGAGCATCAGCCACACCACCTGAAGTACATGCTTGAAGAAATACCTCTGGCCATTGCAGCAGGAAGGTTTTAGACTGCAATCATGCCTAATCCCATGAACTCAAGTGCAGTTTGGATGGAAAACCTTCAAGGACATCACCAAGTGCTTACAAGAGCAGTGCTGCTTCTTCACCAGCCAGCCTGTTCCCTTTGAGTCAGTCTGGCACAAGTGCCTGAGCAGGACAAGGTGTGGGACACGCTGCTATTGGAGATGTTACTACTGTTCACTCGCCTTCATCCTGAGTTGGTGTTTATCTCTGGAGCTGAAACTTCTGTTAGATAATTCAAAAGAGTAGTAGGATTGTCAGATTGTCCCACCTAGCCAAGAAGACCCTGACATGCTGCAGGCAGGTACGCGTTAGTCAGAGCTGACTCACTGGGATTCAGCTGTGGTTCGTGACGCACCACTCAGCACCCTGAACTTAAACCCTCTCTCTTGAAGAGGTCTAAGGTCTGGATCAGATGAGTCCTGAAGGCAATCCAGCAACAACCAAAAAGACACAAATTTTTTAGTTTGTGTATAGAAAATGGCTATAAAATTATAGCCAGGAACTGAAAAAAAAAAAAAGGTTATTTTTTGGTTCTTGCTAAGTGCAGTCTTTATGTATGCCATTTCCAAGTGTCTGCAGTAGTATGTTTCATTCTCTGTAGTGTTAAATTCTTGTGGTAACTGTCTTGTTTTACTCTAAAGTAAGCGTAATTGCAGTATTCAGTGATTTACTGCTTCATATGGATAAGTAACTGCATGAGTATGTTGCTGAACTTGGTTCTGTTTGCAGAGGCTAAATCACAGCTCTTTTATGATACAGTTGGTGCCACTAAAATCTGGACACTTCCCACACCATATACTTTATATTCTATCATGTATTCAAGACAGTATTGTATTTGCAACGACCAGGAGCCAGAGCTGTAAGGACATCCAATGTAATATGGTGATACCAGGTAAGACTCAGCCCTGGAATAATTGCATGCAAGTTCACTGAGATAAACTTATTTTATCTTAGCTGTCAAGTTTGTTACAAATGAAATTGAAAATTTAAACCTTTACAGAGATATAGGAACAGACAATAGTGCAAAATAAAGTTTCTTATTTAATAATTAAAGATTAAATAGTTTAATAAATGAAGTAGGACTTCAAAAATTTGTTATAAAACATTTCCCCTCAAAGCATTTTCTTAAACTGAATATAATTATTGAGTCACTTCCTTGGTAATGGGTGAAGAAGCAGAACAATATGTTTGAGCAGTCATTTTACTTTCATGCAGATTCATAAATGCCTTCTAATTGAGTCACAATGGCAGGCAAAAAAAATATAATTAGCTAACAATGTGGCTGGATTTGATTGAAATTCTGTGTAAGGGAACTTATGCCACCTTCTTATATTGTGTTGCAACAAATGATTAAAACAATTTTATTTATTTTCTCCTTGAACTCTTTCTCACCTTAGTAGCAGTGGGCTGTAAAACTACTGCATTAACACTGACACAAATGGTGTTATAAGGTACACGTTGGGTATAAGATGCTCAGGAAATGGGTGCCAGTGATTGTGGCAGCTCGCACTATTTTGACACGCAAAATGAATCTAAAATATTAGCTGAGGAAGCAGAAGGTGACAGTTTGTAGCAGAAAAAATGTAGCAGCAAGAAGGTGAAATGTAAAGTGAAAAAACGAAGCTATTTTGTTTTGCATAGTTCCTTATCACTTCTCCTGATGCACTTCATTTTTCTGTCCCTTTGATCTAAATACTTCGCTGGTTTTGTGTTTCCACTGGCAGACAAATCAGATAAAGTGCCTTACTTAAAATTGGCAATTTTTACAAAATCACATACACGTTTGCAGCACACAAACATTTTGTTACTGTGGATGTTGGCCTAGTTACCTCAATGAGGCTTGTAACTACTGAAGGCAGGTGAAGATTTGATTAGAAATTCCCTTAAAACCAGCCTTGGAAAACACTCCTAAGCATCCTTTTGTTAAATGCCTTCGTTTGTGCAACATTATTACATTTCCTTACTTTTGGCACCGCTTTTAGCCAGCCTCCCTGTTAAAGGACACATCTTGGTTTGTGAAAATGTGTGTTTGCTTTGCATGCAGGTGCCTGTGGGCATGTAGTGGCTAGTGTTCAAACATCAGGGTTTGGGTGTGCAAAACAGCCACACATTTGCCAATATGCAGATTTTACCTACCTGGAGGATGAACATCAGGCTCAAAATAAATAAACATTTTTTTTTTATTTTTTTTTTAAAAAGCAACAACCAAAAATGATAACAAAAAAACCCTTGATTTAATCAAACCGAGGATTTTTGTCTTTGATTATTTAGCAAAACACAGTCCACTGAAAGTAAGAGATATCTGGATAGCATGAATTTCACAATGATAGGAAATTACAAGATTACAAGATACAACTACTTAGCTGTAAAGTAGGGCACACACCACTCAAAAACCTACAATGTTTATAGAGCTTTTACCAATACAGTCTGTGCACCATTAGGATACTCCCAATCCAAACGATGCTAGTGCAGCAGACATGTATTATATATATTACGCACACATATTTACCACAGGTGTGCTCACTAGTTTTGGAGCTCCAGGCATTGTCTTGCAGCATAAGAAAGAGAAAGTCAGAGAGAAATACAGGGATTAAAACAAACACTGAATTTCAAGCTCTTTTCTAATGTCATTGTCGTGACTGTAGTTGTCATAATTACCTGGTCTTTAAAATCCCCAAGCAATTTCTTGATTCTAGTGGGAGAAGTAGCTTTCTGTATGTACAGACATTGCAGTAAGCAGCTTTTTGTGAAGTCTCTAGTGCACAGATAATACAACAAAGAAAATACCTATACTTGCCCAAATCTAAGCAGCCCAATATCCATTGCTTTTATTAGTGCTGAGACAACATTTTAGAGAAGACACACATGGGAACTTGACTGTAGAATAATGCTAATGACAGGGAGAAATGTTAAAACACTATCTGCTATTCAAAGCCAATGTCTACCTAATGCTAGTTTCCCAGCAGTTTTCTGGAGACATCAGAAAGTCCAGAAATCAATCCAGTGCAAGTTTAGGCTTTTAAAATACTGATGTTTAATATATTCTAGTTTATTGGATGATCCTGAATGTGTCCTCACGTGTGCAAAGGGCCACAAAAAAGGCTGCATTTTATATTTCTGGTTCTAAGCTGTCATGAAAAGCTGTGTTGTGTTGTCATTTATTGTGACATTACTATGAAGAACTACAGTCATAATTAGTCCGGATTTGCATTCTTGCTAGTGCACAGAAATGTGCCACAGAATCTTGTCATTCACCACAATAAATTGCGCTGACCTAACACCTCCAATCAAATGTTGTTAATATGACTATTCTTTACCATTATCTTTTATGAAGCTTTAAAAATACAATCAAGAAAAGTGTATTGTATCAGGGAAAAGAAAAAGAGAATACTCCTTATCTACAAGAGATGCCTCACAGCACAACATTTAGTGATCTTTATAATTCACACCTCTCTCTGTTATTCCACAACTTACACTGTTGGTTCTGCCTTCGGCATAGACTTACAGTGTTTTCCGAGACCACAGCAGCACAAAATCACCATGTTCAAGAAGAAGAAAAGATTATAAAAAGCAGTTTGAGGAGAAATGGAAAAGTTTTAAGCAATGGTGCAACCCAAGTGACTTAAGATTTTAAAATGAAACATTAATGCCTAGCTCCTTCTCCTGTTTCTGTACTATATTGCTCTCACAAGGGTTCAGCTAGCTAAAGGATACCTCTTCACTGGTGGCAACTGGGAGGACTTATTTCTGCTGAAACTCTGTCTTGCCAACTAAGAAGCAAGCAGTGCTCACTGGCCACTAAATTGGGGGAAAAAACTAAGCCATCTAGAAAAGAGTATATACTGTCCATTATTTAATCAATGGACCGAGCAAAAGTTTTTTGGTCTATATGGAAGAAGCTCTGGTCTAAATTACTAAGCCATGACTTTTTTTTCAAAATTTGTTTCTAGCTGTGTTGTGTGTTGTAGAGTTCATCTTCACAATAAAGTGCTTGATGTGTTTCACATAAGAGTGTTCTTTATATAGATATCTACAAACAGAAGATTGAATTGCAAAGCCAAGCAAAAAAAGGAAAAGAAAGTACAGAGGACATGCTTTCCCATGGGTGTAATCTACAGGAAGGTTGCACACACAGACACCTAGGACAAAATCTACCTCATGGCAACATAGAAACAGTACAAAAAACATTTAAGGTAGCACCTTGTAGTCATATTTTGAAAGTTGTGAAATCCTATATTCTCATCTTCCTTGGATCAGTAAAGCTCCTCCCCATCCTTCATACAAAGACAACCCACACGTAGGTTTGCTTATTAACTGATCTGAGACTGGCTGTGAAGTAGACAGATGATGGAAGAAGTGCAGGAGGAAGAGAATAGTCCTGGCTTTGATCTCACTCAGTGAAAAAGTAAAACCAATTCAGATTAATTCTACTGTGTGTCAGTGAAAACCACTGGTTTAAAAACAATGTGAGTGAAACCCATCACTATGCAATTTCACCTTTAAGTTACATGTGCACAATCCAACAGCAGCAAGAATATTTTTCCTATGCACTCCTATTTCTCATCCTGGACAATAAAAGTACATTTTCATTCCTGCGTTCTATTAATTACTTTAGCAATAACCTTTTAAAAAATCAACTACTATCATACAACAGCTTCATAAATGCCAGAAGATTAAGTCAGAATATATATTTTTCATCGCAAAAACCCCCCAAACCAGAACTCCCAAACCTCAATACAAGGTCCAGGTAAAGTATCACTGAAATTCTGGAGGTACAAAACATTTCATTTATCACCTTTACTGTATGTAGAATAACATTTCACAGAATCACAGAATGTTGGGGACTGGAAGGGACCTCAAACATTTATTAGTTTACAAGCTAGACAACAATCAAGAGAAGGGAATTTATTTCTTAGAAGCATATTTCCATCAATATACAAAAAGATACAAAAAGTCCAGTCATCTGGGACTCTTTTACCCAGAGTTTGCGTTCCTCTGGTCAAGCTTGAAGAGTTAACACACTGAGGTAATGAGGCTGTCAAAGATTCTGTGAATGTCTCAGTGGATGTCTTGAGTTGAAAGCCTCAAACACTTAACTCATTTAGGACACGGGCTTGCTCCACTGAAGTCAGTCTGAATTTTGCTATTGGTATCAGTCAGAGTACATTAAAAGTTCACTCTCCACCTCATGGATGCATCTGGCAAATTGTCTTAGTCTTAGAGGTAGTCAGTCAATCCCTGGGAATCAGCTACTCATCAAAAAGAAGGCAAAATTACTTTACAAATGGAAAGAATGTTAAGGGAGTCAGTATTGCTGTAGTTAATCCAGAACAGTAGGTTAGCAGGGGATTATTTCAGGGTTCATCAGTAGTTATGAAAGAACGTATTCCAATCTGGTCAATTAAAGGGAATAAAAGAATCAAAGAGACTTACATTACTATTGGGAGTGGGCTAAACAAAGAAAGGAAATAAAGAAGTATATTGTGTTTTTAATATGCCGAATGATTTTTTGTTATTACTCAGTAAACAGTCAAATAACTGAAGTCAAGAATTCTTTCACTGGCTGTGGTGACACGGCCACCAAGAGCTTTAGCAACTACCAACTTTTTTCTTTCTTACATAATAATGAAGCTTTTTTAGCTGTCCTATAAGGGTCCCATTACTGTAAAGCTGGGTTCCTGTCTGGGTACCAAGGCTCCTATGTAGGAAACCATCAGTGCTCACAAAACCTGTTATATGATAGAATCATAGAATCATAGAATGGTTTGGGTTGGAAGGGACCTTAAAGATCATCTAGTTACAACTCCCCTGCCAACAGCAGGGACCCCTTCCACTAGACCAGGTTGCTCAAAGCCTCATCCAACCTGGCCTGGCCTTAAACACTTCCAGGGAGGGGGCATCCACAACTTCTCTGGGCAACCTGTTCCAGTGTCTCACCACCCTCACAATCAAGAATTTCTTCCTAATATCTCATCTAAACCTTCCCTCTGCCAGTTTAAAGCCATTTCCCCTTGTTCTGTCATTAACTGCCCTTATAAAAAGTCCCTTCCCAGCTTTCTTGTAGCCCCTTCAGATAGGTGAGTACAAAGCTGTCAAAGACTTTATGCAAGTTTCTATATTACTAAGGACACTTTTCCTCTCATAAAGACTTAGTCTGTCTAGATCACACATTCAAACAGT